>NW_028225179.1:51603830-51730052 GCF_052327205.1 Somniosus microcephalus
CCGGGATGGCAGAGGACCCGGGGACGGCAGAGGGCCCGGGGACGTCAGAGGGGCCCGGGGACGGCAGAGGGCTCAGGGACGCCAGAGGGCCCGGGGACGGCAGAGGAGCCCGGGGACGGCAGAGGGGGCCCGGGGACGGCAGAGGGCCCGGGGAGGGCCGAGGTCCCGGATTGGCAGAGGAGGCCGGGGACGGCAGAGGGCCCGGGGACATCAGAGGGGCCCGGGAACGGCAGAGGGCGCGGGGACGGCAGAGGGCTCAGGGATGGCAGAGGGCCCGGGGTCAGCAGATGAGCCCGGGGACGGCAGAGGGGGCCCGGTGATGGCAGAGGGCCCGGGGATGGCAGAGGGCCCGGGAACGGCAGAGGAGCCCGGAGACGGCAGAGGGGGCCGGGGACGGCAGTGGGCCCGGGGGACGGCAGAGGGCCCGGGGATGGCAGAGGAGGCCGGGGGACGGCAGAGGAGGCCGGGGACGGCAGAGGAGGCCAGGGACGGCTGAGGACCGGGGACGGCAAGAGGAGGCCGGGGACGGCAGAGGGCCCGGGGACGGCAGAGGAGGCCGGGGACGGCAGAGGAGGCCAGGGACGGCAGAGGGGCCCGGGGACGGCAGAGGAGGCCGGGGACGGCAGAGGGCCCGGGGCTGGCAGAGGGCCCGGGGACTGCAGAGGAGCCCGGGGGATGGCAGAGGGACCGGGGACGGCAGCGGGCCCGTGGACGGCAGACGGCCCGGGGATGGCAGAGGGCCCGGCGACAGCAGAGGAGCCCGGGGACGGCAGAGGGGGCCGGGGACGGCAGTGGGCCCGGGGACGGCAGAGGGCCCGGGCACGGCAGAGGGCCCCAGGGACGGCAGAGGGGCCCGGGGACTGCAGAGAGCCCGGGGATGGCAGAGGGTTCGGGGGATGGCAGGGGGCCCGGGGACGCAGAGGGGACGGGGACGGCAGAGGGCTCGGTTACGGCAGAGGGCCCGGGACAGCAGAGGAGCCCGGGGATGGCAGAGGGTGCCCGGGGACGGCAGAGGGCCCAGGGACTGCAGAGGGCCCGCAGACAGCAGAGTGGCCCTGGACGGCAGAGGGCTCGGGGACAGCACAGGTTTTGGGGATGGCAGAGGGCCCGGGGACGGCAGAGGTCCCGGGGATGGCAGAGGAGGCCGGGGACGGCAGAGGGCCCGGGGACGGCAGAAGGCCCGGGGACGGCAGAGGAGCCCGGGTATGGCAGAGGGCCCGGGGACGGCAGAGGACCTGGGGATGGAAGAGGGCCTGGGGACGGCAGAGGTCCCGCGGATGGCAGAGGGCCCGGGGATGGCAGAGGAGCCTGTGCATGGGCAGAGGAGCCCAGGGACGGCAGAGGGCCCGGGGATGGCAGAGGGCTCGGGGATAGCAGAGCGCCCGGGGACAGCAGGGAGCCCGGGGACGGCAGAGGGGGCCCGGGGATTGGAGAGGGCCCGCGGACAGCAGAGGGCCCGGGAACGGCAGAGTGTCCTGTGGACGGCAGAGGGCTCGGGGACGGCAGAGGGCACGGGGACGGCAGAGGGCCCCGGGATGGCAGAGGAGGCCGGGGACGGCAGAGGGCCCAGGGACAGCAAGAGGGCCCGGGGATGGCAGAGGGCCCGGGGACGGCAGAGGAGCCCAGGTACGGCAGAGGACCCGGGGACGGCAGAGGGCCCAGGGATGGCAGAGGTCCCGGGGACGGCAGAGGGCCCGGGGACAGCAGAGGAGCCCGGGGATGGCAGAGGAGCCCGGGGACGGCAGAGGGCCGGGGACGGCAGAGGGCCCGGTGACGGCCGGGGGACGGCAGAGGGCCCGGGGATGGCAGAGGGCCTGGGGGTGGCAGAGTGGCCCGGGGACGGCAGAGGGGCCCGGGGTTGGCAGAGGGCTCGGGATGGCAGAGGGCCCGGAGACGGCAGAGGAGCCCGGGGATGGCAGAGTGGGCCCGGGGATGGCAGAGGGCCCGGGGACGGCAAAGGGCCCGGGGATGGCAGAGGGCCCGGGGACAGCAGAGGGCCTGGGGGATGGCAGAGGGCCGGGGATGGCAGAGGAGGCCGGGGATGGCAGAGGCCCCGGGGAGGGCAGAGGGCCCGGGGACGGCAGAGCACCCGGGCATGGCCCAGTGACGGCAGAGGGGGCCGGGGACGGCAGAGGAGTCCGGGGACGGCAGAGGAGCCTGAGGACGGCATAGGGCCCGGGGAGGGCAGAGGGCCCGGGGACGGCAGAGCACCCGGGAATGGCCGGGTGATGGCAGAGGGGGCCGGGGACGCAGAGGAGTCCGGGGACAGCAAAGGAGCCTGGGGATGGCATAGGGCCCGGGGACGGCAGAGGGCCCGGGGACGGCAGAGGGCCGGGGGACGGCAGAGGGGCCCGGGGTCGGCAGAGGGCTCGGGATGGCAGAGGGGCCCGGAGACGGCAGAGGAGCCCGGGGATGGCAGAGTGGGCCCGGGGATGGCAGAGGGCCCGGGGATGGCAGAGGGCCCGGGGATGGCAGAGGGCCCGGGGACAGCAGAGGGCCTGGGGATGGCAGAGGGCCCGGGGACGGCAGAGGAGGCCGGGGATGGCAGAGGCCCCGGGGAGGGCAGAGGGCCCGGGGACGGCAGAGCACCCGGGAATGGCCCAGTGACGGCAGAGGGGGCCGGGGATGGCAGAGGAGTCCGGGGCGGCAGAGGAGCCTGGGGACGGCATAGGGCCCGGGGAGGGCAGAGGGCCCGGGGACGGCAGAGCACCCGGGAATGGCCGGGTGATGGCAGAGGGGGCCGGGGACGGCAGAGGAGTCCGGGGACGGCAGAGGAGCCTGGGGATGGCATAGGGCCCGGGGACGGCAGAGGGCCCGTGGACGGCAGAGGGCCCGGGGACAGCAGAGGGCCCGGGGACGGCAGAGGGCCCGGGGACGGCAGGTGGCCCGGGGACAGCAGAGGGCCCTGGGATGGTAGAGGGCCCGGGGACGGCAGAGGTCCCAGGGATGGCAGAGGGCCGGGGGATGGCAGAGGGCCCGGGGACGGCAGAGTGCCCGGGGACGGCAGAGGGCCCAGGGACGGCAGAGGGCTCGGGGACGGCAGAGGGCCCGGGGACAGCAGAGGGCCCGGGGACAGCAGAGGAGCCCGGGGATGGCAGAGGGCCCGGGCATGGCAGAGGGCCCGGGGAGGGCAGGGGGACCGGGGATGGCAGAGGGCCCGGGGACAGCAGAGGAGCCCGGGGATGGCAGAGGGCCCGGGCATGGCAGAGGGCCCGGGGACGGCAGGTGGCCCGGGGACAGCAGAGGGCCCTGGGATGGTAGAGGGCCCGGGGACGGCAGAGGTCCCAGGGATGGCAGAGGACCCGGGGACGGCAGAGGGCCCGGGGACGTCAGAGGGGCCCGGGGACGGCAGAGGGCTCAGGGATGCCAGAGGGCCCGGGGACGGCAGAGGAGCCCGGGGACGGCAGAGGGGGCCCGGGGACGGCAGAGGTCCCGGGGAGGGCCGAGGTCCCGGATTGGCAGAGGAGGCCGGGGACGGCAGAGGGCCCGGGGACATCAGAGGGGCCCGGGAACGGCAGAGGGCGTGGGGACGGCAGAGGGCTCAGGGATGGCAGAGGGCCCGGGGTCAGCAGATGAGCCCGGGGACGGCAGAGGGGGCCCGGTGATGGCAGAGGGCCCGGGGATGGCAGAGGGCCCGGGAACGGCAGAGGAGCCCGGAGACGGCAGAGGGGGCCGGGGACGGCAGTGGGCCCGGGGACGGCAGAGGGCCCGGGGATGGCAGAGGAGGCCGGGGACGGCAGAGGAGGCCGGGGACGGCAGAGGAGGCCAGGGACGGCAGAGGGCCCGGGGACGGCAGAGGAGGCCGGGGACGGCAGAGGGCCCGGGGCTGGCAGAGGGCCCGGGGACTGCAGAGGAGCCCGGGGATGGCAGAGGGACCGGGGACGGCAGCGGGCCCGTGGACGGCAGACGGCCCGGGGACGGCAGAGGGCCCGGCGACAGCAGAGGAGCCCGGGGACGGCAGAGGGGGCCGGGGACGGCAGTGGGCCCGGGGACGGCAGAGGGCCTGGGCACGGCAGAGGGCCCAGGGACGGCAGAGTGCCCAGGGACGGCAGAGGGCCCAGGGACGGCAGAGGGCACGGGGACGGCAGAGGGCCCGGGGACAGCAGAGGGCCCGGGGACAGCAGAGGAGCCCGGGGATGGCAGAGGGCCCGGGCATGGCAGAGGGCCCGGGGAGGGCAGGGGGACCGGGGATGGCAGAGGGTCCCCGGGACGGCAGAGGACCCGGGGACGGCAGAGGGCCCGGGGACGTCAGAGGGGCCCGGGGACGGCAGAGGGCTCAGGGACGCCAGAGGGCCCGGGGACGGCAGAGGAGCCCGGGGACGGCAGAGGGGGCCCGGGGACGGCAGAGGGCCCGGGGAGGGCCGAGGTCCCGGATTGGCAGAGGAGGCCGGGGACGGCAGAGGGCCCGGGGACATCAGAGGGGCCCGGGAACGGCAGAGGGCGCGGGGACGGCAGAGGGCTCAGGGATGGCAGAGGGCCCGGGGTCAGCAGATGAGCCCGGGGACGGCAGAGGGGGCCCGGTGATGGCAGAGGGCCCGGGGATGGCAGAGGGCCCGGGAACGGCAGAGGAGCCCGGAGACGGCAGAGGGGGCCGGGGACGGCAGTGGGCCCGGGGACGGCAGAGGGCCCGGGGATGGCAGAGGAGGCCGGGGACGGCAGAGGAGGCCGGGGACGGCAGAGGAGGCCAGGGACGGCTGAGGGACCGGGGACGGCAGAGGAGGCCGGGGACGGCAGAGGGCCCGGGGACGGCAGAGGAGGCCGGGGACGGCAGAGGAGGCCAGGGACGGCAGAGGGCCCGGGGACGGCAGAGGAGGCCGGGGACGGCAGAGGGCCCGGGGCTGGCAGAGGGCCCGGGGACTGCAGAGGAGCCCGGGGATGGCAGAGGGACCGGGGACGGCAGCGGGCCCGTGGACGGCAGACGGCCCGGGGATGGCAGAGGGCCCGGCGACAGCAGAGGAGCCCGGGGACGGCAGAGGGGGCCGGGGACGGCAGTGGGCCCGGGGACGGCAGAGGGCCCGGGCACGGCAGAGGGCCCAGGGACGGCAGAGGGCCCGGGGACTGCAGAGGAGCCCGGGGATGGCAGAGGGTTCGGGGGATGGCAGGGGGCCCGGGGACGGCAGAGGGGACGGGGACGGCAGAGGGCTCGGTTACGGCAGAGGGCCCGGGGACAGCAGAGGAGCCCGGGGATGGCAGAGGGTGCCCGGGGACGGCAGAGGGCCCAGGGACTGCAGAGGGCCCGCAGACAGCAGAGTGGCCCGTGGACGGCAGAGGGCTCGGGGACAGCACAGGTTTTGGGGATGGCAGAGGGCCCGGGGACGGCAGAGGTCCCGGGGATGGCAGAGGAGGCCGGGGACGGCAGAGGGCCCGGGGACGGCAGAAGGCCCGGGGACGGCAGAGGAGCCCGGGTATGGCAGAGGGCCCGGGGACGGCAGAGGACCTGGGGATGGAAGAGGGCCTGGGGACGGCAGAGGTCCCGCGGATGGCAGAGGGCCCGGGGATGGCAGAGGAGCCTGTGCATGGCAGAGGAGCCCAGGGACGGCAGAGGGCCCGGGGATGGCAGAGGGCTCGGGGATAGCAGAGCGCCCGGGGACAGCAGGGGAGCCCGGGGACGGCAGAGGGGGCCCGGGGATTGGAGAGGGCCCGCGGACAGCAGAGGGCCCGGGAACGGCAGAGTGTCCTGTGGACGGCAGAGGGCTCGGGGACGGCAGAGGGCGCGGGGACGGCAGAGGGCCCCGGGATGGCAGAGGAGGCCGGGGACGGCAGAGGGCCCAGGGACAGCAGAGGGCCCGGGGATGGCAGAGGGCCCGGGGACGGCAGAGGAGCCCAGGTACGGCAGAGGACCCGGGGACGGCAGAGGGCCCAGGGATGGCAGAGGTCCCGGGGACGGCAGAGGGCCCGGGGACAGCAGAGGAGCCCGGGGATGGCAGTGGAGCCCGGGGACGGCAGAGGGCCCGGGGACGGCAGAGGGCCCGGTGACGGCCGGGGGACGGCAGAGGGCCCGGGGATGGCAGAGGGCCTGGGGGTGGCAGAGTGGCCCGGGGACGGCAGAGGGGCCCGGGGTTGGCAGAGGGCTCGGGATGGCAGAGGGCCCGGAGACGGCAGAGGAGCCCGGGGATGGCAGAGTGGGCCCGGGGATGGCAGAGGGCCCGGGGACGGCAAAGGGCCCGGGGATGGCAGAGGGCCCGGGGACAGCAGAGGGCCTGGGGATGGCAGAGGGCCCGGGGATGGCAGAGGAGGCCGGGGATGGCAGAGGCCCCGGGGAGGGCAGAGGGCCCGGGGACGGCAGAGCACCCGGGCATGGCCCAGTGACGGCAGAGGGGGCCGGGGACGGCAGAGGAGTCCGGGGACGGCAGAGGAGCCTGAGGACGGCATAGAGCCCGGGGAGGGCAGAGGGCCCGGGGACGGCAGAGCACCCGGGAATGGCCGGGTGATGGCAGAGGGGGCCGGGGACGGCAGAGGAGTCCGGGGACAGCAAAGGAGCCTGGGGATGGCATAGGGCCCGGGGACGGCAGAGGGCCCGGGGACGGCAGAGGGCCCGGGGACAGCAGAGGGCCCGGGGACGGCAGAGGGCCCGGGGACGGCAGGTGGCCCGGGGACAGCAGAGGGCCCTGGGATGGTAGAGGGCCCGGGGACGGCAGAGGTCCCAGGGATGGCAGAGGGCCGGGGGATGGCAGAGGGCCCAGGGACGGCAGAGTGCCCGGGGACGGCAGAGGGCCCAGGGACGGCAGAGGGCTCGGGGACGGCAGAGGGCCCGGGGACAGCAGAGGGCCCGGGGACAGCAGAGGAGCCCGGGGATGGCAGAGGGCCCGGGCATGGCAGAGGGCCCGGGGAGGGCAGGGGGACCGGGGATGGCAGAGGGTCCCCGGGACGGCAGAGGGCCCGGGGACGGCAGAGGGCCCGGGGACGTCAGAGGGGCCCGGGGACGGCAGAGGTCTCAGGGACGCCAGAGGGCCCGGGGACGGCAGAGGAGCCCGGGGACGGCAGAGGGGGCCTGGGGACGGCAGAGGGCCCGGGGAGGGCCGAGGTCCCGGATTGGCAGAGGGGGCCGGGGACGGCAGAGGGCCCGGGGACATCAGAGGGGCCCGGGAACAGCAGAGGGCACGGGGACGGCAGAGGGCTCAGGGATGGCAGAGGGCCCGGGGTCAGCAGATGAGCCCGGGGACGGCAGAGGGGGCCGGGGGATGGCAGAGGGCCCGGGGATGGCAGAGGGCCCGGGAACGGCAGAGGAGCCCGGAGACGGCAGAGGGGGCCGGGGACGGCAGTGGGCCCGGGGACGGCAGAGGGCCCGGGGACGGCAGAGGAGGCCGGGGACAGCAGAGGAGGCCGGGGACGGCAGAGGAGGCCAGGGACGGCAGAGGGCCCGGGGATGGCAGAGGAGGCCGGGGACGGCAGAGGGCCTGGGGCTGGCAGAGGGCCCGGGGACTGCAGAGGAGCCCGGGGATGGCAGAGGGACCGGGGACGGCAGCGGGCCCGTGGACGGCAGACGGCCCGGGGACGGCAGAGGGCCCGGCGACAGCAGAGGAGCCCGGGGATGGCAGAGGGGGCCGGGGACGGCAGTGGGCCCGGGGACGGCAGAGGGCCCGGGGACTGCAGAGGAGCCCGGGGATGGCAGAGGGTTCTGGGGATGGCAGGGGGCCCGGGGACGGCAGAGGGGACGGGGACGGCAGAGGGCTCGGTTACGGCAGAGGGCCCGGGGACAGCAGAGGAGCCCGGGGATGGCAGAGGGTGCCCGGGGACGGCAGAGAGCCCAGGGACTGCAGAGGGCCCGCAGACAGCAGAGGGGCCCGTGGACGGCAGAGGGCTCGGGGACAGCAGAGGTTTTGGGGATGGCAGAGGGCCCGGGGACGGCAGAGGTCCCGGGGATGGCAGAGGAGGCCGGGGACGGCAGAGGGCCCGGGGACGGCAGAAGGCCTGGGGACGGCAGAGGAGCCCGGGTATGGCAGAGGGCCCGGGGACGGCAGAGGACCTGGGGATGGAAGAGGGCCTGGGGACGGCAGAGGTCCCGCGGACGGCAGAGGGCCCGGGGATGGCAGAGGAGCCTGTGCATGGCAGAGGAGCCCAGGGACGGCAGAGGGCCCAGGGATGGCAGAGGGCCCGGGGACGGCCGAGGGCCCGGGGACGGCAGAGGGCCCGGGGATGGCAGAGGGCCCTGGGACGTCAGAGGATCCGGGGACAGCAGAGAGGCCCGGGGACGGCAGAAGGCCCGGGGACGGCATAGAGCCCGGGGACGGCCGAGGAGGACAGGGATGGCAGAGGAGGCCGGGGATGGCAGAGGGCCTGGCAGAAGTCCTGGGGACATCAGAGGGCCCAGGGACGGCAGAGGGCCCGGGGAAGGCAGAGGGCCCGAGGATGGCAGAGGGCCCGGGGACGGCAGAGGAGGCCGGAGACAGCAGAGGGCCCGGGGATGGCAGAGGGGTCGGGGACAGCAGAGTGCCCGGGGATGGCCTGGGGACAGCAGAGGGGGCCGGGGACGGCGGAGGGCCCGGGGACGGCAGAGGTGCCCGGGGACGGCAGGGGGCCCGGGGACGGCAGAGGTGCCCGGGGACGGCAGGGGGCCCGGGGACGGCAGAGGGGCCCGGGGACGGCAGGGGGCCCGGGGACGGCAGAGGGGCCCGGGGATGGCAGAGGGCTCGGGGACGGCAGAGGGCCCGGGGGCAGCAGAGGAGCCCGGGGATGGCAGAGGGGGCCCGGGGACGGCAGAGGTCCCGCAGACGGCAGAGGGGCCCAGGGACGGCAGAGGAGCCCAGGGACGGCAGAGGGCCCAGGGATGGCAGAGGGCCCGGGGACGGCCGAGGGCCCGGGGACGGCAGAGGGCCCGGGGATGGCAGAGGGCCCTGGGACGTCAGAGGATCCGGGGACAGCAGAGAGGCCCGGGGACGGCTGAAGGCCCGGGGACGGCAGAGAGCCCGGGGATGGCCGAGGAGGACAGGGATGGCAGAGGAGGCCGGGGATGGCAGAGGGCCTGGCAGAAGTCCTGGGGACATCAGAGGGCCCAGGGACGGCAGAGGGCCCGGGGAAGGCAGAGGGCCCGAGGATGGCAGAGGGCCCGGGGACGGCAGAGGAGGCCGGAGACAGCAGAGGGCCCGGGGATGGCAGAGGGGTCGGGGACAGCAGAGTGCCCGGGGATGGCCTGGGGACAGCAGAGGGGGCCGGGGACGGCGGAGGGCCCGGGGACGGCAGAGGTGCCCGGGGACGGCAGGGGGCCCGGGGACGGCAGAGGTGCCCGGGGACGGCAGGGGGCCCGGGGACGGCAGAAGGGCCCGGGGACGGCAGAGGGCTCGGGGACGGCAGAGGGCCCGGGGGCAGCAGAGGAGCCCGGGGATGGCAGAGGGGGCCCGGGGACGGCAGAGGTCCCGCAGACGGCAGAGGGGCCCAGGGACGGCAGAGGAGCCCAGGGACGGCAGAAGGCCCGGGGTCGGCAGAGGGCCCGGGGACAGCCGGGGGACGGCAGAGGGGGCCGGGGACGGCAGAGGAGCCCGGGGACGGCAGAGGGCCCGGTGACGGCAGAGGGCCCAGAGATGGCAGAGGGCCTGGGGACGTCAGAGGGTCCGGGGATGGCAGAGAGGCCCGGGGACGGCAGAGAGCTCGGGGTTGGCAGAGGAGGCCGGGGACGGCAGAGGAGGCCAGGGACGGCAGAGGGCCCGGGGACGGCAGAGGGCCCGGGGACGGCAGAGGGCTCAGGGATGCCAGAGGGCCCGGGGATGGCAGAGGAGCCCGGGGATGGCAGAGGGGGCCCGGGGATGGCAGAGGGCCCGGGGAGGGCCGAGGGCCCGGGGACGGCAGAGGGGCCCGGGAAAGGCAGAGGGCACGGGGACGGCAAAGTGCTCGGGGATGGCAGAGGGCCCAGGGATGGCAGAGTAGCCCAGGGACGGCAGAAGGGGCCCGGGGATGGCAGAGGGCCCGGGGACGGCAGAGGACCCGGGAAAGGCAGAGGGGCCTGTGGACGGCAGAGGGCTCGGGGATGGCAGAGGGCCCGGGGACAGCAGGGGAGCCCGGGGATGGCAGAGGGGGCCCGGGGATGGCAGAGTGCCCGGGGACAGCAGAGGGCCCGGGAACGGCAGAGGGGCCTGTGGATGGCAGAGGGCTCGGGGACGGCCCGGGGCCCGGGGACGGCAGAGGAGCCCGGGGACGGCACAGGGCCCGGGGACGGCAGAGGGCCCGGGGATGGCAGAGGGGCCCGGGGACGGCAGAGGGCCCGGGGACGGCAGAGGTCCCGGGAACGGCAGAGGGCGTGGGGACGGCAGAGGGCTCGGGGATGGCAGATGGCCCAGGGACGGCCGGGTGACGGCAGAGGGGGCCGCAGACGGGAGAGGAGCCCGGGGACGGGAGAGGGCCCAGGGACGGCAGAGGAGCCCGGGGACATCAGAGGGCCCGGGGACTGCAGAGGGCCCGGGGACGGCAGAGGGCCCGGGGACGGCAGTGGGCCAGGGGATGGCAGAGTGCCCGGGGACGGCAGAGGGCCCGGGGATGGCAGAGGAGCCCGGGAAAGGCAGAAGGCTCGGGGCAGCAGAGGGCCCGGGGACAGCAGAGCAGCCCGGGGAGGGCAGAGGGGGCCCAGGGACGGCAGAGGGCCCGGGAACGACAGAGGGCCCGGGGACAGCAGAGGGCCCGGGGACAGCAGAGGGCCCGGGGATGGCAGAGGGCCCTGGGACATCAGAGGATCCGGGGACAGCAGAGAGGCCCGGGGACGGCAGAGGGCCCGGGGACGGCAGAGAGCCCGGGGACGGCCGAGGAGGACAGGGATGGCAGAGGAGGCCGGGGATGGCAGAGGGCCTGGCAGAAGTCCCGGGGACATCAGAGGGCCCAGGGACGGCAGAGGGCCCGGGGAAGGCAGAGGGCCCGAGGATGGCAGAGGGCCCGGGGACGGCAGAGGAGGCCGGGGACAGCAGAGGGCCCGGGGATGGCAGAGTGGTCGGGGACAGCAGAGTGCCCGGGGATGGCCTGGGGACAGCAGAGGGGGCCGGGGACGGCGGAGGGCCCGGGGACGGCAGAGGTGCCCAGGGACGGCAGGGGGCCCGGGGACGGCAGAGGTGCCCGGGGACGGCAGGGGGCCCGGGGACGGCAGAGGGGCCTGGGGACGGCAGGGGGCCCGGGGACGGCAGAGGGGCCCGGGGACGGCAGAGGGCTCGGGGACGGCAGAGGGCCCGGGGGCAGCAGAGGAGCCCGGGGATGGCAGAGGGGGCCCGGGGACGGCAGAGGGCCCGCAGACGGCAGAGGGGCCCAGGGACGACAGAGGAGCCCAGGGACGGCAGAAGGCCTGGGGACGGCAGAGGGCCCGGGGACAGCCGGGGGACGGCAGAGGGGGCCGTGGATGGCAGAGGAGGCCGGGGGACGGCAGAGGGCCCGGTGACGGCAGAGGGCCCAGAGATGGCAGACGGCCCGGGGACGGCAGAGGGCCCGGCGACAGCAGAGGAGCCCGGGGATGGCAGAGGGGGCCGGGGACGGCAGTGGGCCCGGGGACGGCAGAGGGCCCGGGGACTGCAGAGGAGCCCGGGGATGGCAGAGGGTTCTGGGGATGGCAGGGGGCCCGGGGACGGCAGAGGGGACGGGGACGGCAGAGGAGGCCGGGGACAGCAGAGGGCCCGGGGATGGCAGAGTGGTCGGGGACAGCAGAGTGCCCGGGGATGGCCTGGGGACAGCAGAGGGGGCCGGGGACGGCGGAGGGCCCGGGGACGGCAGAGGTGCCCAGGGACGGCAGGGGGCCCGGGGACGGCAGAGGTGCCCGGGGACGGCAGGGGGCCCGGGGACGGCAGAGGGGCCCGGGGACGGCAGGGGGCCCGGGGACGGCAGAGGGGCCAGGGGACGGCAGAGGGCTCGGGGACGGCAGAGGGCCCGGGGGCAGCAGAGGAGCCCGGGGATGGCAGAGGGGGCCCGGGGACGGCAGAGGGCCCGCAGACGGCAGAGGGGCCCAGGGACGACAGAGGAGCCCAGGGACGGCAGAAGGCCTGGGGACGGCAGAGGGCCCGGGGACAGCCGGGGGATGGCAGAGGGGGCCGGGGATGGCAGAGGAGGCCGGGGGACGGCAGAGGGCCCGGTGACGGCAGAGGGCCCAGAGATGGCAGACGGCCCGGGGACGGCAGAGGGCCCGGCGACAGCAGAGGAGCCCGGGGATGGCAGAGGGGGCCGGGGACGGCAGTGGGCCCGGGGACGGCAGAGGGCCCGGGGACTGCAGAGGAGCCCGGGGATGGCAGAGGGTTCTGGGGATGGCAGGGGGCCCGGGGACGGCAGAGGGGACGGGGACGGCAGAGGGCTCGGTTACGGCAGAGGGCCCGGGGACAGCAGAGGAGCCCGGGGATGGCAGAGGGTGCCCGGGGACGGCAGAGAGCCCAGGGACTGCAGAGGGCCCGCAGACAGCAGAGGGGCCCGTGGACGGCAGAGGGCTCGGGGACAGCAGAGGTTTTGGGGATGGCAGAGGGCCCGGGGACGGCAGAGGTCCCGGGGATGGCAGAGGAGGCCGGGGACGGCAGAGGGCCCGGGGACGGCAGAAGGCCTGGGGACGGCAGAGGAGCCCGGGTATGGCAGAGGGCCCGGGGACGGCAGAGGACCTGGGGATGGAAGAGGGCCTGGGGACGGCAGAGGTCCCGCGGACGGCAGAGGGCCCGGGGATGGCAGAGGAGCCTGTGCATGGCAGAGGAGCCCAGGGACGGCAGAGGGCCCAGGGATGGCAGAGGGCCCGGGGACGGCCGAGGGCCCGGGGACGGCAGAGGGCCCGGGGATGGCAGAGGGCCCTGGGACGTCAGAGGATCCGGGGACAGCAGAGAGGCCCGGGGACGGCAGAAGGCCCGGGGACGGCATAGAGCCCGGGGACGGCCGAGGAGGACAGGGATGGCAGAGGAGGCCGGGGATGGCAGAGGGCCTGGCAGAAGTCCTGGGGACATCAGAGGGCCCAGGGACGGCAGAGGGCCCGGGGAAGGCAGAGGGCCCGAGGATGGCAGAGGGCCCGGGGACGGCAGAGGAGGCCGGAGACAGCAGAGGGCCCGGGGATGGCAGAGGGGTCGGGGACAGCAGAGTGCCCGGGGATGGCCTGGGGACAGCAGAGGGGGCCGGGGACGGCGGAGGGCCCGGGGACGGCAGAGGTGCCCGGGGACGGCAGGGGGCCCGGGGACGGCAGAGGTGCCCGGGGACGGCAGGGGGCCCGGGGACGGCAGAGGGGCCCGGGGACGGCAGGGGGCCCGGGGACGGCAGAGGGGCCCGGGGATGGCAGAGGGCTCGGGGACGGCAGAGGGCCCGGGGGCAGCAGAGGAGCCCGGGGATGGCAGAGGGGGCCCGGGGACGGCAGAGGTCCCGCAGACGGCAGAGGGGCCCAGGGACGGCAGAGGAGCCCAGGGACGGCAGAGGGCCCAGGGATGGCAGAGGGCCCGGGGACGGCCGAGGGCCCGGGGACGGCAGAGGGCCCGGGGATGGCAGAGGGCCCTGGGACGTCAGAGGATCCGGGGACAGCAGAGAGGCCCGGGGACGGCTGAAGGCCCGGGGACGGCAGAGAGCCCGGGGATGGCCGAGGAGGACAGGGATGGCAGAGGAGGCCGGGGATGGCAGAGGGCCTGGCAGTAGTCCTGGGGACATCAGAGGGCCCAGGGACGGCAGAGGGCCCGGGGAAGGCAGAGGGCCCGAGGATGGCAGAGGGCCCGGGGACGGCAGAGGAGGCCGGAGACAGCAGAGGGCCCGGGGATGGCAGAGGGGTCGGGGACAGCAGAGTGCCCGGGGATGGCCTGGGGACAGCAGAGGGGGCCGGGGACGGCGGAGGGCCCGGGGACGGCAGAGGTGCCCGGGGACGGCAGGGGGCCCGGGGACGGCAGAGGTGCCCGGGGACGGCAGGGGGCCCGGGGACGGCAGAAGGGCCCGGGGACGGCAGAGGGCTCGGGGACGGCAGAGGGCCCGGGGGCAGCAGAGGAGCCCGGGGATGGCAGAGGGGGCCCGGGGACGGCAGAGGTCCCGCAGACGGCAGAGGGGCCCAGGGACGGCAGAGGAGCCCAGGGACGGCAGAAGGCCCGGGATCGGCAGAGGGCCCGGGGACAGCCGGGGGACGGCAGAGGGGGCCGGGGACGGCAGAGGAGCCCGGGGACGGCAGAGGGCCCGGTGACGGCAGAGGGCCCAGAGATGGCAGAGGGCCTGGGGACGTCAGAGGGTCCGGGGATGGCAGAGAGGCCCGGGGACGGCAGAGAGCTCGGGGTTGGCAGAGGAGGCCGGGGACGGCAGAGGAGCCCGGGGATGGCAGAGGGGGCCCGGGGATGGCAGAGGGCCCGGGGAGGGCCGAGGGCCCGGGGACGGCAGAGGGGCCCGGGAAAGGCAGAGGGCACGGGGACGGCAAAGTGCTCGGGGATGGCAGAGGGCCCAGGGATGGCAGAGTAGCCCAGGGACGGCAGAAGGGGCCCGGGGATGGCAGAGGGCCCGGGGACGGCAGAGGACCCGGGAAAGGCAGAGGGGCCTGTGGACGGCAGAGGGCTCGGGGATGGCAGAGGGCCCGGGGACAGCAGGGGAGCCCGGGGATGGCAGAGGGGGCCCGGGGATGGCAGAGTGCCCGGGGACAGCAGAGGGCCCGGGAACGGCAGAGGGGCCTGTGGATGGCAGAGGGCTCGGGGACGGCCCGGGGCCCGGGGACGGCAGAGGAGCCCGGGGACGGCACAGGGCCCGGGGACGGCAGAGGGCCCGGGGACGGCAGAGGGGCCCGGGGACGGCAGAGGGCCCGGGGACGGCAGAGGTCCCGGGAACGGCAGAGGGCGTGGGGACGGCAGAGGGCTCGGGGATGGCAGATGGCCCAGGGACGGCCGGGTGACGGCAGAGGGGGCCGCAGACGGGAGAGGAGCCCGGGGACGGGAGAGGGCCCAGGGACGGCAGAGGAGCCCGGGGACATCAGAGGGCCCGGGGACTGCAGAGGGCCCGGGGACGGCAGAGGGCCCGGGGACGGCAGTGGGCCAGGGGATGGCAGAGTGCCCGGGGACGGCAGAGGGCCCGGGGATGGCAGAGGAGCCCGGGAAAGGCAGAAGGCTCGGGGCAGCAGAGGGCCCGGGGACAGCAGAGCAGCCCGGGGAGGGCAGAGGGGGCCCGGGGACGGCAGAGGTCCCGGGGACAGCAGAGGGCCCGGGGACAGCAGAGGAACCCGGGGATGGCAGAGGAGCCCGGGGACAGCAGAGGGCCCGGGGACGGCAGAGAGCCCTGGGAAAGCCGAGGGCCCGGGGACGGCAGAGGGCCCGGGGACGGCAGAGGAGCCCGGGGACGGCAGAGGGCCCGGGGACGGCAGAGGGCCCGGTGACGGCAGAGGGCCCGGGGATGGCAGAGGGCCCGGGGATGTCAGATGGTCCGGGGACGGCAGAGAGGCCCGGGGATGGCAGAGGGCCCGGGGATGGCAGAGAACCCGGGGACAGCAGAGGAGTCCGGGGACGGCAGAGGAGTCCGGGGATGGCAGAGGGCCTGGGGATGGCAGAGGGCCAGGGGACGGCAGAGGGCCCGGGGAAGGCAGAGGGGCCTGGGGATGACAGAGGGGCCCAGGGATGGCAGAGGACCCGGGGACGGCAGAGGGCCCGGGGACGGCAGAAGGCCGGGTACGGCAGCGGAGCCCAGGGACGGCAGAGGGCCCGGGGACGGCAGAGGGCCCGGGGACGGCAGAGCGCCCGGGGACGGCAGCGGGCTCGGGGATGGCAGAGGGCCCGGGGACAGCAGGGGAGCCCGGGGATGGCAGAGGGGGCCCGGGGATGGCAGAGTGCCCGGGGACAGCAGAGGGCCCGGGAACGGCAGAGGGGCCTGTGGATGGCAGAGGGCTCGGGGACGGCCCGGGGCCCGGGGACGGCAGAGGAGCCCGGGGACGGCACAGGGCCCGGGGACGGCAGAGGGCCCGGGGATGGCAGAGGGGCCCGGGGACGGCAGAGGGCCCGGGGACGGCAGAGGTCCCGGGAACGGCAGAGGGCGTGGGGACGGCAGAGGGCTCGGGGATGGCAGATGGCCCAGGGACGGCCGGGTGATGGCAGAGGGGGCCGCAGACGGGAGAGGAGCCCGGGGACGGGAGAGGGCCCAGGGACGGCAGAGGAGCCCGGGGACATCAGAGGGCCCGGGGACTGCAGAGGGCCCGGGGACGGCAGAGGGCCCGGGGACGGCAGTGGGCCAGGGGATGGCAGAGTGCCCGGGGACGGCAGAGGGCCCGGGGATGGCAGAGGAGCCCGGGAAAGGCAGAAGGCTCGGGGCAGCAGAGGGCCCGGGGACAGCAGAGCAGCCCGGGGAGGGCAGAGGGGGCCCAGGGACGGCAGAGGGCCCGGGAACGACAGAGGGCCCGGGGACAGCAGAGGGCCCGGGGACAGCAGAGGGCCCGGGGATGGCAGAGGGCCCTGGGACATCAGAGGATCCGGGGACAGCAGAGAGGCCCGGGGACGGCAGAGGGCCCGGGGACGGCAGAGAGCCCGGGGACGGCCGAGGAGGACAGGGATGGCAGAGGAGGCCGGGGATGGCAGAGGGCCTGGCAGAAGTCCCGGGGACATCAGAGGGCCCAGGGACGGCAGAGGGCCCGGGGAAGGCAGAGGGCCCGAGGATGGCAGAGGGCCCGGGGACGGCAGAGGAGGCCGGGGACAGCAGAGGGCCCGGGGATGGCAGAGTGGTCGGGGACAGCAGAGTGCCCGGGGATGGCCTGGGGACAGCAGAGGGGGCCGGGGACGGCGGAGGGCCCGGGGACGGCAGAGGTGCCCAGGGACGGCAGGGGGCCCGGGGACGGCAGAGGTGCCCGGGGACGGCAGGGGGCCCGGGGACGGCAGAGGGGCCCGGGGACGGCAGGGGGCCCGGGGACGGCAGAGGGGCCCGGGGACGGCAGAGGGCTCGGGGACGGCAGAGGGCCCGGGGGCAGCAGAGGAGCCCGGGGATGGCAGAGGGGGCCCGGGGACGGCAGAGGGCCCGCAGACGGCAGAGGGGCCCAGGGACGACAGAGGAGCCCAGGGACGGCAGAAGGCCTGGGGACGGCAGAGGGCCCGGGGACAGCCGGGGGACGGCAGAGGGGGCCGGGGATGGCAGAGGAGGCCGGGGGACGGCAGAGGGCCCGGTGACGGCAGAGGGCCCAGAGATGGCAGAGGGCCTGGGGACGTCAGAGGGTCCGGGGATGGCAGAGAGGCCCGGGGATGGCAGAGAGCTCGGGGATGGCAGAGGAGGCCGGGGACGGCAGAGGAGGCCAGGGACGTCAGAGGGCTCGGGGACGGCAGTGGGCCCGGGGATGGCAGAGGGTCCGGGTATGGCAGAGTGCCCGGGGACGGCAGAGGGCTCAGGGACGGCAGAGGGCCCAGGGACGGCAGAGAGCCCAGGGATGGAAGAGGAGGCTGGGGCGGCAGAGGGCCCGTGGATGGCAGAGGGCCCGGGGACGGCAGAGGGCCCGGGGACGGCAGAGGGCCCGGTGACGGCAGAGGGCCCAGAGATGGCAGAGGGCCTGGGGACGTCAGAGGGTCCGGGGATGGCAGAGAGGCCCGGGGATGGCAGAGAGCCCGGGGATGGCAGGGGGGGCCGGGGACAGCAGAGGGCCCGGGGACGGCAGAGGGCCCGGGGATGGCAGAGGGTCCGGGTATGGCAGAGTGCCCGGGGACGGCAGAGGGCTCAGGGACGGCAGAGGGCCCAGGGACGGCAGAGAGCCCAGGGATGGAAGAGGAGGCTGGGGCGGCAGAGGGCCCGTGGATGGCAGAGGGCCCGGGGACGGCAGAGGGCCCGGGGACGGCAGAGGGCCCGGGGACGGCAGAGGAGCCCGGGGACGGCAGAGGGCCCGGGGACGGCAGAGGAGCCCAGGGATGGCAGAGGGGGCCGGGGACGGCAGAGGGCCCGGGGGCGGCAGAGGGCCCGGGCACGGCAGAGGAGCCCGGGGATGGCAGAGGGGGCCGGGTATGGCAGGGGGCCCGGGGACGGCAGAGGGGCCCGGGGACGGCAGAGGGCTCGGAGACGGCAGAGGGCCCGGGGACAGCAGAGGAGCCCGGAGACGGCAGAGGGGGCCCGGGGACGGCAGAGGGCCCGGGGACTGCAGAGGGCCCGCAGAAGGCAGAGGGGCCCGTGGACAGCAGAGGTCTCGGGGACGGCAGAGGGCTAGGGGATGGCAGAGGGCCCGGGGATGGCAGAGGTCCCGGGGATGGCAGAGGAGGCCGGGGATGGCAGAGGGCCCGGGGACGACAGAAGGCCCGGGGACAGCAGAGGAGCCCGGGTATGGCAGAGGGCCCGGGGACGGCAGAGGACCCGGGGAAGGCAGAGGGCCCGGGGACGGCAGAGGTCCCGGGGATGGCTGAGGAGCCCGGGGACAGCAGAGGACCCGGGGATGGCAGAGGGCCCTGGGATGGCCGAGGGCCCAGGGACAGCAGAGGGCCCGGGGACGGCAGAGGAGCCCGGGGACGGCAGAGGCCCGGGGACGGCAGAGGGCCCGGTGACGGCAGAGGGCCCGGGGATGGCAGAGGGCCCGGGGACATCAGAGGGTCCGGGGATGACAGAGAGGACCGGGGACGGCAGAGGGCCCGGGGATGGCAGAGAACCCGGGGATGGCAGAGGAGGCCGGGGATGGCAGAGGGCCAGGGGACGGCAGAGGGCCCGGGGACGGCAGAGGGCCCGGGGCCTGCAGAGGGCCCGGGGACAGCAGAGGGGCCTGGGGATGACAGAGGGGCCCGGGGATGGCAAAGGGCCCGGGGACGGCAGAGGGCCCGGGAATGGCAGAATGCCGGGTATGGCAGAGGAGCCCAGGGACGGCAGAGGGCCCGGGGACGGCAGAGGGCCCGGGGACGGCAGAGCGCCTGGGGCGGCAGCGGGCCCAGGGACGGCAGAAGGCCTGGAGACAGCAGAGGGCCCGGGGATAGCAGACGGCCCGGCAGAAGGCCCGGGGACGTCAGAGGGCCCAGGGACGGCAGAGGGCCCAGGGACGGCAGAGGGCCTGGGGACGGCAGAGCGCCCGGGGGCGGCAGAGGAGGCCGGGGACCGCAGAGGAGCCCGGGGATGGCAGAGGAGCCCGGGGATGGCAGAGGAGCCCGGGGATGACAGAGGGCCCGGGGACGGCAGAGGTGTCCCGGGATGGCAGAGGGCCCGGGGACAGCAGAGGGCCTGGGGACGGCAGAGGAGTCCGGGGATGGCAGAAGCCCGGGGAAGGCAGAGGGCCCAGGGATGGCAGAGGGCCCGGGGGCAGCAGAGGAGCCGGGGGACGGCAGAGGAGCCCGGGTAAGGCAGAGGGCCCGGGGACGGCAGAGGGCCCGGGGACGGCAGAGGGCCCGGGGACGGCAGAGAGTCCGGGGACGGCAGAGGGCCCGGGGACGGCAGAAGGCCCGGGGACAGCAGAGTGCCCGGGAATGGGAGAGGGCCCGGCAGAAGGCCCGGGGACATCAGAGGGCCCAGGGACGGCAGAGGGCCTGGGGACGGCAGAGGGCCCAGGGATGGCAGAGGGTACGGGGACGGCAGTGGGCCCGGGGATGGCAGAGGGGGCCGGGGATGGCAGAGAGCCCGGGGATGGCAGAGGGCCCGGGGATGGCAGAGGGCCCGGGGACGGCAGAGGAGCCCGGGGATGGCAGGGGGTGCCGGGGACAGCAGAGGGCCCGGGGACGGCAGAGGGCCCGGGGATGGCAGAGGGCCCGGGGACGGCAGGGGACCCGGTGACGGCAGAGGTGTCCCGGGATGGCAGAGGGCCCAGGGACAGCAGAGGGCCTGGGGACGGCAGAGGAGTCCGGGGATGGCAGAAGCCCGGGGAAGGCAGAGGGCCCGGGGACGGCAGAGGGCCCGGGGGCAGCAGAGGAGCCGGGGGACGGCAGAGGAGCCCGGGTAAGGCAGAGGGCCCGGGGACGGCAGAGGGCCCGGGGACGGCAGAGGGCCCGGGCACGGCATAGGTCCCCGGGGACGGCAGAGGAGGCCGGGGATGGCAGAGGGCTCGGGGAGGGCAGAGGGCCCGGGGAAGGCAGAGGGCCCGGGGATGGCAGAGGGGGCCAGGGATGGCAGAGGGCCCGGGGACGGCAGAGGGCCCGGGGACGGCAGAGGGTCCGGGGACGGCAGAGGGCCCGGGGACGGCAGAAGGCCCGGGGACAGCAGAGTGCCCGGGAATGGCAGAGGGCCCGGCAGAAGGCCCGGGGACATCAGAGGGCCCAGGGACGGCAGAGGGCCTGGGGACGGCAGAGGGCCCAGGGATGGCAGAGGGTACGGGGAAGGCAGTGGGCCCGGGGATGGCAGAGGGGGCCGGGGATGGCAGAGAGCCCGGGGACGGCAGAGGGCCCGGGGACAGCAGAGGTGCCCGGGGATGGCAGAGGGCCCGGGGACGGCAGAGGAGCCCGGGGATGGCAGGGGGGGCCGGGGACAGCAGAGGGCCCGGGGACGGCAGAGGGCCCGGGGATGGCAGAGGGTCCGGGTATGGCAGAGTGCCCGGGGACGGCAGAGGGCTCAGGGACGGCAGAGGGCCCAGGGACGGCAGAGAGCCCAGGGATGGAAGAGGAGGCTGGGGCGGCAGAGGGCCCGTGGATGGCAGAGGGCCCGGGGACGGCAGAGGGCCCGGGGACGGCAGAGGGCCCGGGGACGGCAGAGGAGCCCGGGGACGGCAGAGGGCCCGGGGACGGCAGAGGAGCCCAGGGATGGCAGAGGAGGCCGGGGACGGCAGAGGGCCCGGGGACGGCAGAGGGCCCGGGCACGGCAGAGGAGCCCGGGGATGGCAGAGGGGGCCGGGTATGGCAGGGGGCCCGGGGACGGCAGAGGGGCCCGGGGACGGCAGAGGGCTCGGAGACGGCAGAGGGCCCGGGGACAGCAGAGGAGCCCGGAGACGGCAGAGGGGGCCCGGGGACGGCAGAGGGCCCGGGGACTGCAGAGGGCCCGCAGAAGGCAGAGGGGCCCGTGGACAGCAGAGGTCTCGGGGACGGCAGAGGGCTAGGGGATGGCAGAGGGCCCGGGGATGGCAGAGGTCCCGGGGATGGCAGAGGAGGCCGGGGATGGCAGAGGGCCCGGGGACGACAGAAGGCCCGGGGACAGCAGAGGAGCCCGGGTATGGCAGAGGGCCCGGGGACGGCAGAGGACCCGGGGAAGGCAGAGGGCCCGGGGACGGCAGAGGTCCCGGGGATGGCTGAGGAGCCCGGGGACAGCAGAGGACCCGGGGATGGCAGAGGGCCCTGGGATGGCCGAGGGCCCAGGGACAGCAGAGGGCCCGGGGACGGCAGAGGAGCCCGGGGACGGCAGAGGCCCGGGGACGGCAGAGGGCCCGGTGACGGCAGAGGGCCCGGGGATGGCAGAGGGCCCGGGGACATCAGAGGGTCCGGGGATGACAGAGAGGACCGGGGACGGCAGAGGGCCCGGGGATGGCAGAGAACCCGGGGATGGCAGAGGAGGCCGGGGATGGCAGAGGGCCAGGGGACGGCAGAGGGCCCGGGGACGGCAGAGGGCCCGGGGCCTGCAGAGGGCCCGGGGACAGCAGAGGGGCCTGGGGATGACAGAGGGGCCCGGGGATGGCAAAGGGCCCGGGGACGGCAGAGGGCCCGGGAATGGCAGAATGCCGGGTATGGCAGAGGAGCCCAGGGACGGCAGAGGGCCCGGGGACGGCAGAGGGCCCGGGGACGGCAGAGCGCCCGGGGCGGCAGCGGGCCCAGGGACGGCAGAAGGCCTGGAGACAGCAGAGGGCCCAGGGACGGCAGAGGGCCCAGGGACGGCAGAGGGCCTGGGGACGGCAGAGCGCCCGGGGGCGGCAGAGGAGGCCGGGGACCGCAGAGGAGCCCGGGGATGGCAGAGGAGCCCGGGGATGGCAGAGGGCCCGGCAGAAGGCCCGGGGACGTCAGAGGGCCCAGGGACGGCAGAGGGCCCAGGGACGGCAGAGGGCCTGGGGACGGCAGAGCGCCCGGGGGCGGCAGAGGAGGCCGGGGACCGCAGAGGAGCCCGGGGATGGCAGAGGAGCCCGGGGATGGCAGAGGAGCCCGGGGATGACAGAGGGCCCGGGGACGGCAGAGGTGTCCCGGGATGGCAGAGGGCCCGGGGACAGCAGAGGGCCTGGGGACGGCAGAGGAGTCCGGGGATGGCAGAAGCCCGGGGAAGGCAGAGGGCCCAGGGACGGCAGAGGGCCCGGGGGCAGCAGAGGAGCCGGGGGACGGCAGAGGAGCCCGGGTAAGGCAGAGGGCCCGGGGACGGCAGAGGGCCCGGGGACGGCAGAGGGCCCGGGCACGGCATAGGTCCCCGGGGACGGCAGAGGAGGCCGGGGATGGCAGAGGGCTCGGGGAGGGCTGAGGGCCCGGGGAAGGCAGAGGGCCCGGGGATGGCAGAGGGGGCCAGGGATGGCAGAGGGCCCGGGGACGGCAGAGGGCCCGGGGACGGCAGAGGGTCCGGGGACGGCAGAGGGCCCGGGGACGGCAGAAGGCCCGGGGACAGCAGAGTGCCCGGGAATGGCAGAGGGACCGGCAGAAGGCCCGGGGACATCAGAGGGCCCAGGGACGGCAGAGGGCCTGGGGACGGCAGAGGGCCCAGGGATGGCAGAGAGTACGGGGACGGCAGTGGGCCCGGGGATGGCAGAGGGGGCCAGGGATGGCAGAGAGCCCGGGGACGGCAGAGGGCCCAGGGACGGCAGCGGGCCCGGGGACGGAAGAAGGCCCGGAGACAGCAGAGGGCCCGTGGACGGCAGAGGGCCCAGCAGAAGGCCCGGGGACGGCGGAGGGCCCAGTGTCGGCAGAGGGCCCTGGGACGGCAGAGGAGGCCGGGGACAGCAGAGGGCCCGGGGATGGCAGAGGGGCCCGGGGACAGCAGAGGGCCCGGGGATGGCCGGGGGACGGCAGAGGGGGCCGGGGACGGCAGAGAAGCCCGGGGATGGCAGAGGGCCCGGGGACAGCAGAGGAGCCCGGGGACGGCAGAGGAGCCCGGGGACGGCAGAGGGCCCGGGGACGGCAGAGGGCCCGGGGATGGCAGAGTGCCTGGGGATGGCAGAGTGCCCACGGATGGCAGAGGGCTCGGGGACGGCAGAGGGCCCAGGGACGGCAGAGAGCCCGGGGACCGAAGAGGAGGCCGCGTAAGGCAGAGGGCGCGGGGACGGCAGAGGGCCCGGGGATGGCAGAGGGCCCAGGGACTGCAGAGGAGCCGGGGGACGGCAGAGGGGGCCGGGGATGGCAGAGGGCCCGGGGATGGCAGAGGGCCCGGGGACTGCAGAGGAGCCGGGGGACGGCAGAGGGGGCCGGGGACGGCAGAGGGCCCGGGGTCAGCAGGGGGCCCGGGGACGGCAGAGTGGCCCGGGGATGGCAGGGGACCCGGTGACGGCAGAGGGGCTCAGGGACGGCAGAGGGCTTGGGGACGGCAGAGGACCCGGGGGCAGCAGAGGGCCCGGGGACGGCAGAGCGCCCGGGGACGGCAGCGGGCCCAGGGACGGCAGAAGGCCTGGAGACAGCAGAGGGCCCGGGGATAGCAGAGGGCCCGGCAGAAGGCCCGGGGAAGTCAGAGGGCCCAGGGACGGCAGAGGGCCCGGGGACGGCAGAGGGCCTGGGGACTGCAGAGCGCCCGGGGACGGCAGAGGAGGCCGGGGACCGCAGAGGAGCCCGGGGATGGCAGAGGAGCCCCGGGATGGCAGAGGGCCCGAGGACAGCAGAGGGCCTGGAGACAGCAGAGGGCCCGGGGATAGCAGAGGGCCCGGCAGAAGGCCCGGGGAAGTCAGAGGGCCCAGGGACGGCAGAGGGCCCGGGGACGGCAGAGGGCCTGGGGACTGCAGAGCGCCCGGGGACGGCAGAGGAACCCGGGGACGACAGAGGGCCCGGGGACGGCAGAGGAGTCCCGGGATGGCAGAGGGCCCGAGGACAGCAGAGGGCCTGGGGACGGCAGAGGGGTCCGGGGATGGCAGAAGGCCCGGGGAAGGCAGAGGGCCCGGAGACGGCAGAGGGCCCGGGGGCAGCAGAGGAGCCCGGCTAAGGCAGAGGGCCCGGGGACGGCAGAGGGCCCGGGGACGGCAGAGGGCCCGGGCAAGGCAAAGGTCCCCGGGGACGGCAGAGGAGGCCGGGGATGGCAGAGGGCTCGGGGAGGGCAGAGGGCCCGGGGAAGGCAGAGGGCCCGGGGATGGCAGAGGTGGCCAGGGATGGCAGAGGGCCCGGGGACGGCAGAGGGACCGGGGGACGGCAGAGGGTCCGGGGACGGCAGAGGGCCCGGGGACGGCAGAAGGCCCGGGGACAGCAGAGTGCCCGGGAATGGGAGAGGGCCCGGCAGAAGGCCTGGGGACATCAGAGGGCCCAGGGACAGCAGAGGGTCTGGGGACGGCAGAGGGCCCAGGGATGGCAGAGGGTACGGGGACGGCAGTGGGCCCGGGGATGGCAGAGGGGGCCGGGGATGGCAGAGAGCCCGGGGATGGCAGAGAGCCCGGGGACGGCAGACGGGGCCGGGGACCGCAGAGGAGCCCAGGGATGGCAGAGGAGCCCGGGGACGGCAGAGGATTCCGGGGATGGCAGAGGGCCCGGGGACAGCAGAGGGCCCGGGGAAGGCAGAGGAGTCCGTGGACGGTGGAAGGCCCAGGGAAGGCAGAAGGCCCAGGGGCGGCAGAGGGCCCGGGGGCGGCAGAGGAGCCGGGGGATGGCAGAGGAGCCCGGGTAAGGCAGAGGGCCCGGGGACGGCAGAGGGCCCGGGGATGGCAGAGGGCCGGGTCGGCAGAGGTCCCAGGTACGGCAGAGGGCCCGGGGAAGGCAGAGGGCCCGGGGACGGCAGAGGGAGCCAGGGATGGCAGAAGGCCCGGGGACAGCAGAGGGCCCAGGAACGGCAGAGGGCCCGGCAGAAGGCCCGGGGACATCAGAGAGCCCAGGGACGGCAGAGTGCCTCGGGACGGCAGAGGGCCCAGGGTCGGCAGAGGGCACGGGGACGGCAGTGGGCCCGGGGACGGCAGAGGGGGCCGGGGACGGCAGAGAGCCCGGGGACGGCAGAGGGCCCGGGGACGGCAACGGGCCCCGGGACGGCAGAAGGCCCGGAGACAACAGAGGGCCCGGGGACGGCAGAGGGCCCGGCAGAAGGCCCGGGACATCAGAGGGCCCGGGGACGGCAGAGGGCCCGGGGACGGCAGAGGGCCTGGCAGAAGGCCCGGGACATCAGAGGGCCCGGGGACGGCAGAGGGCCCGGGGACGGCAGAGGAGGCCGGGGACAGCAGTGGGCCCGGGAACGTCAGTGGGGGCCGGGGACGGCAGAGGGCCCGGGGACGGCAGAGGGCCCGGGGACGGCAGGGGCCTGGGGATGGCAGTGGACCCGGGGACAGCAGATGAGGCCGGGGACAGCAGAGGTGGCCGGGGTCAGCAGAGGAGGCCGGGAATGGCAGAGGGCCCGGGGACGGCAGAGGGCCCGGGGATGGCAGGGGGCCCGGGGATGGCAGAGGGCCAGGGGAAGGCAGAGGGCCCAGGGACGGCAGAGGGCCCGGGGACTGCAGAGGGCCCGGGGACGGCAGAGGGGCCTGGGGATGACAGAGGGGCCCGGGGATGGCAGAGGGCCCGGGGACGGCAGAGCGCCCGGGGACGGCAGAGGGGCCTGGGGATGACAGAGGGGCCCGGGGATGGCAGAGGGCCCGGGGACGGCAGAGCGCCCGGGGACGGCAGCGGGCCCAGGGACGGCAGAAGGCCTGGAGACAGCAGAGGGCCCGGGGATAGCAGAGGGCCCGGCAGAAGGCCCGGGGACGTCAGAGGGCCCAGGGACGGCAGAGGGCCCGGGGACGGCAGAGGGCCCGGGAATGGCAGAATCCCGGGCACGGCAGTTGAGGCCGGGGACAGCAGTGGGCCCGGGAACGTCAGTGGGGGCCGGGGACGGCAGAGGGCCCGGGGACGGCAGGGGCCTGGGGATGGCAGAGGACCCGGGGACGTCAGAGCGCCCGGGGACGGCAGCGGGCCCAGGGACGGCAGAAGGCCTGGAGACAGCAGAGGGCCCAGGGATAGCAGAGGGCCCGGCAGAAGGCCCGGGGACATCAGAGGGCCCAGGGACGGCAGAGGGCCCGGGGACGGCAGAGGGCCTGGGGACGGCAGAGCGCCCGGGGACGGCAGAGGAGGCCGGGGACCGCAGAGGGGCCCGGGGATGGCAGAGGAGCCCGGGGATGGCAGAGGAGCCCGGGGACGACAGAGGGCCCGGGGACGGCAGAGGAGTCCTGGGATGGCAGAGGGCCCGGGGACAGCAGAGGGCCTGGGGACGGCAGAGGAGTCCGGGGATGGCAGAAGGCTCGGGGATGGCAGAGGGCCCGGTGGTGGCAGAGGTCCCGGGGATGGCAGAGGAGGCCGGGGACGGCAGAGGGCCCGGGGACGGCAGAGGAGCCCGGGGATGGCAGGGGGGGCCGGGGACAGCAGAGGGCCCGGGGACGGCAGAGGGCCCGGGGATGGCAGAGGGCCCGGGGACGGCAGTGGACCCGGGTGACGGCAGAGGGGCTCGGGGACGGCAGAGGGGCTCGGGGACGGCAGAGGGCTCGGGGACGGCAGAGGACCCGGGGGCAGCAGAGGAGCCCGGGGACGGCAGAGGGGGGCCCGGGGACGGCAGAGGCCCAGGGACGGCAGAGGGCCCGCGGACGGGCAGAGGGGCCCGTGGACGGCAGAGGCCTCGGGGACGGCAGAGGGCTCGGGGATGGCAGAGGGCCCGGGGGTGGCAGAGGTCCCGGGGATGGCAGAGGAGGCCGGGGACGGCAGAGGGCCCGGGGACGGCAGAATGCCCGGGGACAGCAGAGGAGCCCGGATACTGCAGAGGGCCTGGGTACGGCAGAGGACCCGGGGACGGCAGAGGGCCCGGGGATGGCAGAGATCCCGGGGATGGCAGTGGGCCCGGGGACGGCAGAGGAGCCCGGGGATGGCAGAGCAGCCCGTGGACGGCTGAGGGCCCGGGGACGGCAGAGGACCCGGGGACGGCAGTGGGCCCGGGGACGGCAGAGGGCCCGGGGACGGCAGAGGAGCCCGGGGACGGCAGAAGGCCCGGGGACGGCAGAGGGCCCGGGGACGGCCGGGGGATGGCAGAGGGGACCGGGGACGGCAGAGGAGCCCGGGGACGGCAGAGGGCCCGGCGACGGCAGAGGAGCCCGGGGACGGCAGAGGGCCCGGGGACGGCAGAGGGCCCAGTGACGGCAGAGGTCCCGGGGATGGCAGAGGGCCCGGGGACGTCAGAGTGTCCGGGGATGGCAGTGAGGCCCGGGGATGGCAGAGAGCCCGGGGACGGCAGAGGAGGCCGGGGACGGCAGAGGAGGCCAGGGACGGCAGAGGGCCCGGGGATGGCAGAGGTCCAGGGGACGGCAGAGGGCCCAGGGACGGCAGAGGGCCCGGGGGCTGCAGAGGGCCCGGGGATGGCAGAGAGCCTGGGGATGGCAGAGGAGGCCGGGGACAGCAGAGGAGGCCAGGGACGGCAGAGGGCCCGGGGATGGCAGAGGGCCAGGGGACGGCAGAGGGCCCAGGGACGGCAGAGGGCCCAGGGGCGGCAGAGGGCCCGGGGACGGCAGAGGGCCCGGTGACGGCAGCGGGCCCGGGGGCGGCAGAGCGCCCGGGGACGGCAGAGGAGGCCTGGCCCAGCAGAGGGCCCGGGGACGGCAGACGGGGCCGGGGACCGCAGAGGAGCCCAGGGATGGCAGAGGAGCCCGGGGACGGCAGAGGATTCCGGGGATGGCAGAGGGCCCGGGGACAGCAGAGGGCCCGGGGACGGCAGAGGAGTCCGTGGACGGCAGAAGGCCCAGGGAAGGCAGAGGGCCCAGGGGCGGCAGAGGGCCCGGGGGCGGCAGAGGAGCCGGGGAATGGCAGAGGAGCCCGGGTAAGGCAGAGGGCCCGGGGACGGCAGAGGGCCCGGGGATGGCAGAGGGCCCGGGTCGGCAGAGGTCCCAGGTACGGCAGAGGGCCCGGGGAAGGCAGAGGGCCCGGGGACGGCAGAGGGAGCCAGGGATGGCAGAAGGCCCGGGGACAGCAGAGGGCCCAGGAACGGCAGAGGGCCCGGCAGAAGGCCCGGGGACATCAGAGAGCCCAGGGACGGCAGAATGCCTCGGGACGGCAGAGGGCCCAGGGTCGGCAGAGGGCACGGGGATGGCAGTGGGCCCGGGGACGGCAGAGGGGGCCGGGGACGGCAGAGAGCCCGGGGACGGCAGAGGGCCCGGGACGGCAACGGGCCCGGGGACGGCAGAAGGCCCGGAGACAACAGAGGGCCCGGGGATGGCAGAGGGCCCGGCAGAAGGCCCGGGACATCAGAGGGCCCGGGGACGGCAGAGGGCCCGGGCACGGCAGTTGAGGCCGGGGACAGCAGTGGGCCCGGGAACGTCAGTGGGGGCCGGGGACGGCAGAGGGCCCGGGGACGGCAGGGGCCTGGGGATGGCAGAGGACCCGGGGCCAGCAGATGAGGCCGGGGACAGCAGAGGTGGCCGGGGTCAGCAGAGGATGCCGGGAATGGCAGAGGGCCCGGGGACGGCAGAGGGCTCGGGGACGGCAGAGGACCCGGGGGCAGCAGAGGAGCCCGGGGACGGCAGAGGGGGCCCGGGGACGGCAGAGGGCCCAGGGACGGCAGAGGGCCCGCGGACGGCAGAGGGGCCCGTGGACGGCAGAGGCCTCGGGGACGGCAGAGGGCTCGGGGATGGCAGAGGGCCCGGGGGTGGCAGAGGTCCCGGGGATGGCAGAGGAGGCCGGGGACGGCAGAGGGCCCGGGGACGGCAGAATGCCCGGGGACAGCAGAGGAGCCCGGATACTGCAGAGGGCCTGGGTACGGCAGAGGACCCGGGGACGGCAGAGGGCCCGGGGATGGCAGAGATCCCGGGGATGGCAGTGGGCCCGGGGACGGCAGAGGAGCCCGGGGATGGCAGAGCAGCCCGTGGACGGCTGAGGGCCCGGGGACGGCAGAGGACCCGGGGACGGCAGTGGGCCCGGGGACGGCAGAGGGCCCGGGGACGGCAGAGGAGCCCGGGGACGGCAGAAGGCCCGGGGACGGCAGAGGGCCCGGGGACGGCCGGGGGATGGCAGAGGGGACCGGGGACGGCAGAGGAGCCCGGGGACGGCAGAGGGCCCGGCGACGGCAGAGGAGCCCGGGGACGGCAGAGGGCCCGGGGACGGCAGAGGGCCCAGTGACGGCAGAGGTCCCGGGGATGGCAGAGGGCCCGGGGACGTCAGAGTGTCCGGGGATGGCAGTGAGGCCCGGGGATGGCAGAGAGCCCGGGGACGGCAGAGGAGGCCGGGGACGGCAGAGGAGGCCAGGGACGGCAGAGGGCCCGGGGATGGCAGAGGTCCAGGGGACGGCAGAGGGCCCAGGGACGGCAGAGGGCCCGGGGGCTGCAGAGGGCCCGGGGATGGCAGAGAGCCTGGGGATGGCAGAGGAGGCCGGGGACAGCAGAGGAGGCCAGGGACGGCAGAGGGCCCGGGGATGGCAGAGGGCCAGGGGACGGCAGAGGGCCCAGGGACGGCAGAGGGCCCAGGGGCGGCAGAGGGCCCGGGGACGGCAGAGGGCCCGGTGACGGCAGCGGGCCCGGGGGCGGCAGAGCGCCCGGGGACGGCAGAGGAGGCCTGGCCCAGCAGAGGGCCCGGGGACGGCAGACGGGGCCGGGGACCGCAGAGGAGCCCAGGGATGGCAGAGGAGCCCGGGGACGGCAGAGGATTCCGGGGATGGCAGAGGGCCCGGGGACAGCAGAGGGCCCGGGGACGGCAGAGGAGTCCGTGGACGGCAGAAGGCCCAGGGAAGGCAGAGGGCCCAGGGGCGGCAGAGGGCCCGGGGGCGGCAGAGGAGCCGGGGAATGGCAGAGGAGCCCGGGTAAGGCAGAGGGCCCGGGGACGGCAGAGGGCCCGGGGATGGCAGAGGGCCCGGGTCGGCAGAGGTCCCAGGTACGGCAGAGGGCCCGGGGAAGGCAGAGGGCCCGGGGACGGCAGAGGGAGCCAGGGATGGCAGAAGGCCCGGGGACAGCAGAGGGCCCAGGAACGGCAGAGGGCCCGGCAGAAGGCCCGGGGACATCAGAGAGCCCAGGGACGGCAGAATGCCTCGGGACGGCAGAGGGCCCAGGGTCGGCAGAGGGCACGGGGATGGCAGTGGGCCCGGGGACGGCAGAGGGGGCCGGGGACGGCAGAGAGCCCGGGGACGGCAGAGGGCCCGGGACGGCAACGGGCCCGGGGACGGCAGAAGGCCCGGAGACAACAGAGGGCCCGGGGATGGCAGAGGGCCCGGGCACGGCAGTTGAGGCCGGGGACAGCAGTGGGCCCGGGAACGTCAGTGGGGGCCGGGGACGGCAGAGGGCCCGGGGACGGCAGGGGCCTGGGGATGGCAGAGGACCCGGGGCCAGCAGATGAGGCCGGGGACAGCAGAGGTGGCCGGGGTCAGCAGAGGATGCCGGGAATGGCAGAGGGCCCGGGGACGGCAGAGGGCCCGGGGATGGCAGGGGGCCCGGGGATGGCAGAGGGCCAGGGGAAGGCAGAGGGCCCGGCGACGGCAGAGGGCCCGGGGACTGCAGAGGGCCCGGGGACGGCAGAGGGGCCTGGGGATGACAGAGGGGCCCGGGGATGGCAGAGGGCCCGGGGACGGCAGAGGGGCCTGGGGATGACAGAGGGGCCCGGGGATGGCAGAGGGCCCGGGGACGGCAGAGCGCCCGGGGACGGCAGAGGGGCCTGGGGATGACAGAGGGGCCCGGGGATGGCAGAGGGCCCGGGGACGGCAGAGCGCCCGGGGACGGCAGCGGGCCCAGGGACGGCAGAAGGCCTGGAGACAGCAGAGGGCCCGGGGATAGCAGAGGGCCCGGCAGAAGGCCCGGGGACGTCAGAGGGCCCAGGGACGGCAGAGGGCCCGGGGACGGCAGAGGGCCCGGGAACGGCAGAATGCCGGGTACGGCAGAGGAGCCCAGGGACGGCAGAGGGCCCGGGGATGGCAGAGGGCCCGGGGACGTCAGAGCGCCCGGGGACGGCAGCGGGCCCAGGGATGGCAGAAGGCCTGGAGACAGCAGAGGGCCCAGGGATAGCAGAGGGCCCGGCAGAAGGCCCGGGGACATCAGAGGGCCCAGGGACGGCAGAGGGCCCGGGGACGGCAGAGGGCCTGGGGACGGCAGAGCGCCCGGGGACGGCAGAGGAGGCCGGGGACCGCAGAGGGGCCCGGGGATGGCAGAGGAGCCCGGGGATGGCAGAGGAGCCCGGGGACGACAGAGGGCCCGGGGACGGCAGAGGAGTCCTGGGATGGCAGAGGGCCCGGGGACAGCAGAGGGCCTGGGGACGGCAGAGGAGTCTGGGGATGGCAGAAGGCTCGGGGATGGCAGAGGGCCCGGTGGTGGCAGAGGTCCCGGGGATGGCAGAGGAGGCCGGGGACGGCAGAGGGCCCGGGGATGGCAGAGGAGCCCGGGGATGGCAGGGGGGGCCGGGGACAGCAGAGGGCCCGGGGACGGCAGAGGGCCCGGGGATGGCAGAGGGCCCGGGGACGGCAGGGGACCCGGTGACGGCAGAGGGGCTCGGGGACGGCAGAGGGGCTCGGGGACGGCAGAGGGCTCGGGGACGGCAGAGGACCCGGGGGCAGCAGAGGAGCCCGGGGACGGCAGAGGGGGCCCGGGGACGGCAGAGGGCCCAGGGACTGCAGAGGGCCCGCGGACGGCAGAGGGGCCCGTGGACGGCAGAGGCCTCGGGGACGGCAGAGGGCTCGGGGATGGCAGAGGGCCCGGGGGTGGCAGAGGTCCCGGGGATGGCAGAGGAGGCCGGGGACGGCAGAGGGCCCGGGGACGGCAGAATGCCCGGGGACAGCAGAGGAGCCCGGATACTGCAGAGGGCCTGGGTACGGCAGAGGACCCGGGGACGGCAGAGGGCCCGGGGATGGCAGAGATCCCGGGGATGGCAGTGGGCCCGGGGACGGCAGAGGAGCCCGGGGATGGCAGAGCAGCCCGTGGACGGCTGAGGGCCCGGGGACGGCAGAGGACCCGGGGACGGCAGTGGGCCCGGGGACGGCAGAGGGCCCGGGGACGGCAGAGGAGCCCGGGGACGGCAGAAGGCCCGGGGACGGCAGAGGGCCCGGGGACGGCCGGGGGATGGCAGAGGGGACCGGGGACGGCAGAGGAGCCCGGGGACGGCAGAGGGCCCGGCGACGGCAGAGGAGCCCGGGGACGGCAGAGGGCCCGGGGACGGCAGAGGGCCCAGTGACGGCAGAGGTCCCGGGGATGGCAGAGGGCCCGGGGACGTCAGAGTGTCCGGGGATGGCAGTGAGGCCCGGGGATGGCAGAGAGCCCGGGGACGGCAGAGGAGGCCGGGGACGGCAGAGGAGGCCAGGGACGGCAGAGGGCCCGGGGATGGCAGAGGTCCAGGGGACGGCAGAGGGCCCAGGGACGGCAGAGGGCCCGGGGGCTGCAGAGGGCCCGGGGATGGCAGAGAGCCTGGGGATGGCAGAGGAGGCCGGGGACAGCAGAGGAGGCCAGGGACGGCAGAGGGCCCGGGGATGGCAGAGGGCCAGGGGACGGCAGAGGGCCCAGGGACGGCAGAGGGCCCAGGGGCGGCAGAGGGCCAGGGGACGGCAGAGGGCCCGGTGACGGCAGCGGGCCCGGGGGCGGCAGAGCGCCCGGGGACGGCAGAGGAGGCCGGGCCCAGCAGAGGGCCCGGGGACGGCAGACGGGGCCGGGGACCGCAGAGGAGCCCAGGGATGGCAGAGGAGCCCGGGGACGGCAGAGGATTCCGGGGATGGCAGAGGGCCCGGGGACAGCAGAGGGCCCGGGGACGGCAGAGGAGTCCGTGGACGGCAGAAGGCCCAGGGAAGGCAGAGGGCCCAGGGGCGGCAGAGGGCCCGGGGGCGGCAGAGGAGCCGGGGAATGGCAGAGGAGCCCGGGTAAGGCAGAGGGCCCGGGGACGGCAGAGGGCCCGGGGATGGCAGAGGGCCCGGGTCGGCAGAGGTCCCAGGTACGGCAGAGGGCCCGGGGAAGGCAGAGGGCCCGGGGACGGCAGAGGGAGCCAGGGATGGCAGAAGGCCCGGGGACAGCAGAGGGCCCAGGAACGGCAGAGGGCCCGGCAGAAGGCCCGGGGACATCAGAGAGCCCAGGGACGGCAGAATGCCTCGGGACGGCAGAGGGCCCAGGGTCGGCAGAGGGCACGGGGACGGCAGTGGGCCTGGGGACGGCAGAGGGGGCCGGGGACGGCAGAGAGCCCGGGGACGGCAGAGGGCCCGGGACGGCAACGGGCCCGGGGACGGCAGAAGGCCCGGAGACAACAGAGGGCCCGGGGATGGCAGAGGGCCCGGCAGAAGGCCCGGGACATCAGAGGGCCCGGGGACGGCAGAGGGCCCGGGGACGGCAGAGGAGGCCGGGGACAGCAGTGGGCCCGGGAACGTCAGTGGGGGCCGGGGACGGCAGAGGGCCCGGGGACGGCAGAGGGCCCGGGGACGGCAGGGGCCTGGGGATGGCAGAGGACCCGGGGACAGCAGATGAGGCCGGGGACAGCAGAGGTGGCCGGGGTCAGCAGAGGATGCCGGGAATGGCAGAGGGCCCGGGGACGGCAGAGGGCCCGGGGATGGCAGGGGGCCCGGGGATGGCAGAGGGCCAGGGGAAGGCAGAGGGCCCGGCGACGGCAGAGGGCCCAGGGACTGCAGAGGGCCCGGGGACGGCAGAGGGGCCTGGGGATGACAGAGGGGCCCGGGGATGGCAGAGGGCCCGGGGACGGCAGAGCGCCCGGGGACGGCAGAGGGGCCTGGGGATGACAGAGGGGCCCGGGGATGGCAGAGGGCCCGGGGACGGCAGAGCGCCCGGGGACGGCAGCGGGCCCAGGGACGGCAGAAGGCCTGGAGACAGCAGAGGGCCCGGGGATAGCAGAGGGCCCGGCAGAAGGCCCGGGGACGTCAGAGGGCCCAGGGACGGCAGAGGGCCCGGGGACGGCAGAGGGCCCGGGAACGGCAGAATGCCGGGTATGGCAGAGGAGCCCAGGGACGGCAGAGGGCCCGGGGATGGCAGAGGGCCCGGGGACGTCAGAGCGCCCGGGGACGGCAGCGGGCCCAGGGACGGCAGAAGGCCTGGAGACAGCAGAGGGCCCAGGGATAGCAGAGGGCCCGGCAGAAGGCCCGGGGACATCAGAGGGCCCAGGGACGGCAGAGGGCCCGGGGACGGCAGAGGGCCTGGGGACGGCAGAGCGCCCGGGGACGGCAGAGGAGGCCGGGGACCGCAGAGGAGCCCGGGGATGGCAGAGGAGCCCGGGGATGGCAGAGGAGCCCAGGGACGACAGAGGGCCCGGGGACGGCAGAGGAGTCCTGGGATGGCAGAGGGCCCGGGGACAGCAGAGGGCCTGGGGACGGCAGAGGAGTCCGGGGATGGCAGAAGGCTCGGGGATGGCAGAGGGCCCGGGGGTGGCAGAGGTCCCGGGGATGGCAGAGGAGGCCGGGGACGGCAGAGGGCCCGGGGACGGCAGAATGCCCGGGGACAGCAGAGGAGCCCGGATACTGCAGAGGGCCTGGGTACGGCAGAGGACCCGGGGATGGCAGAGGGCCCGGGGATGGCAGAGATCCCGGGGATGGCAGTGGGCCCGGGGACGGCAGAGGAGCCCGGGGATGGCAGAGCAGCCCGTGGACGGCTGAGGGCCCGGGGACGGCAGAGGACCCGGGGACGGCAGTGGGCCCGGGGACGGCAGAGGGCCCGGGGACGGCAGAGGAGCCCGGGGACGGCAGAAGGCCCGGGGACGGCAGAGGGCCCGGGGACGGCCGGGGGATGGCAGAGGGGACCGGGGACGGCAGAGGAGCCCGGGGACGGCAGAGGGCCCGGCGACGGCAGAGGAGCCCGGGGACGGCAGAGGGCCCGGGGACGGCAGAGGGCCCGGTGACGGCAGAGGGCCCGGGGATGGCAGAGGGCCCGGGGACGTCAGAGTGTCCGGGGATGGCAGTGAGGCCCGGGGATGGCAGAGAGCCCGGGGACGGCAGAGGAGGCCGGGGACGGCAGAGGAGGCCAGGGACGGCAGAGGGCCCGGGGATGGCAGAGGTCCAGGGGACGGCAGAGGGCCCAGGGACGGCAGAGGGCCCGGGGACTGCAGAGGGCCCGGGGATGGCAGAGAGCCTGGGGATGGCAGAGGAGGCCGGGGACAGCAGAGGAGGCCAGGGATGGCAGAGGGCCCGGGGATGGCAGAGGGCCAGGGGACGGCAGAGGGCCCAGGGACGGCAGAGGGCCCAGGCGCGGCAGAGGGCCCGGGGACGGCAGAGGGCCCGGTGACGGCAGCGGGCCCGGGGGCGGCAGAGCGCCCGGGGACGGCAGAGGAGGCCGGGGCCAGCAGAGGGCCCGGGGACGGCAGACGGGGCCGGGGACCGCAGAGGAGCCCAGGGATGGCAGAGGAGCCCGGGGACGGCAGAGGATTCCGGGGATGGCAGAGGGCCCGGGGACAGCAGAGGGCCCGGGGACGGCAGAGGAGTCCGTGGACGGCGGAAGGCGCAGGGAAGGCAGAGGGTCCAGGGGCGGCAGAGGGCCCGGGGGCGGCAGAGGAGCCGGGGGATGGCAGAGGAGCCCGGGTAAGACAGAGGGCCCGGGGACGGCAGAGGGCCCGGGGATGACAGAGGGCCCGGGTCGGCAGAGGTCCCAGGTACGGCAGAGGGCCCGGGGAAGGCAGAGGGCCCGGGGACGGCAGAGGGAGCCAGGGATGGCAGAAGGCCCGGGGACAGCAGAGGGCCCAGGAACGGCAGAGGGCCCGGCAGAAGGCCCGGGGACATCAGAGAGCCCAGGGACGGCAGAGTGCCTCGGGACGGCAGAGGGCCCAGGGTCGGCAGAGGGCACGGGGACGGCAGTGGGCCCGTGGACAGCAGAGGGGGCCGGGAACGGCAGAGAGCCCGGGGACGGCAGAGGGCCCGGGACGGCAACGGGCCCCGGGACGGCAGAAGGCCCGGAGACAACAGAGGGCCCGGGGACGGCAGAGGGCCCGGCAGAAGGCCCGGGACATCAGAGGGCCCGGGGACGGCAGAGGGCCCGGGGACGGCAGAGGAGGCCGGGGACAGCAGTGGGCCCGGGAACGTCAGTGGGGGCCGGGGACGGCAGAGGGCCCGGGGATGGCAGAGGGCCCGGGGACGGCAGGGGCCTGGGGATGGCAGAGGACCTGGGGACAGCAGATGAGGCCGGGGACAGCAGAGGTGGCCGGGGTCAGCAGAGGAGGCCGGGAATGGCAGAGGGCCCGGGGACGGCAGAGGGCCCGGGGATGGCAGGAGGCCCGGGGATGGCAGAGGGCCAGGGGGCGGCAGAGGGCCCGGGGACGGCAGAGGGCCCGGGGACTGCAGAGGGCCCGGGGACGGCAGAGGGGCCTGGGGATGACAGAGGGGCCAGGGGATGGCAGAGGGCCCGGGGACGGCAGAGCGCCCGGGGACGGCAGAGGGGCCTGGGGATGACAGAGGGGCCCAGGGATGGCAGAGGGCCCGGGGACGGCAGAGCGCCCGGGGACGGCAGCGGGCCCAGGGACGGCAGAAGGCCTGGAGACAGCAGAGGGCCCGGGGATAGCAGAGGGCCCGGCAGAAGGCCCGGGGATGTCAGAGGGCCCAGGGATGGCAGAGGGCCCGGGGACGGCAGAGGGCCCAGGAACGGCAGAATGCCGGGTACGGCAGAGGAGCCCAGGGACGGCAGAGGGCCCGGGGATGGCAGAGGGCCCGGGGACGTCAGAGCGCCCGGGGACGGCAGCGGGCCCAGGGATGGCAGAAGGCCTGGAGACAGCAGAGGGCCCAGGGATAGCAGAGGGCCCGGCAGAAGGCCCGGGGACATCAGAGGGCCCAGGGACGGCAGAGGGCCCGGGGACGGCAGAGGGCCTGGGGACGGCAGAGCGCCCGGGGACGGCAGAGGAGGCCGGGGACCGCAGAGGAGCCCGGGGATGGCAGAGGAGCCCGGGGATGGCAGAGGAGCCCGGGGACGACAGAGGGCCCGGGGACGGCAGAGGAGTCCTGGGATGGCAGAGGGCCCGGGGACAGCAGAGGGCCTGGGGACGGCAGAGGAGTCCGGGGATGGCAGAAGGCCAGGGGAAGGCAGAGGGCCCGGGGACGGCAGAGGGCCCGGGGGCAGCAGAGGAGCCAGGGGACGGCAGAGGAGCCCGGGTAAGGCAGAGGGCCCGGGGACGGCAGAGGGCCCGGGGACGGCAGAGGGCCCGGGCACGGCAAAGGTCCCCGGGGACGGCAGAGGAGGCCGGGGATGGCAGAGGGCTCGGGGAGGGCAGAGGGCCCGGGGAAGGCAGAGGGCCCGGGGATGGCAGAGGGGGCCAGGGATGGCAGAGGGCCCGGGGACGGCAGAGGGCTCGGGGACGGCAGAGGGCCCGGGGACGGCAGAAGGCCCGGGGACAGCAGAGTGCCCGGGAATGGCAGAGGGCCCGGCAGAAGGCCCGGGGACATCAGAGGGCCCAGGGATGGCAGAGGGCCTGGGGACGGCAGAGGGCCCAGGGATGGCAGAGAGTACGGGGATGGCAGTGGGCCCGGGGATGGCAGAGGGGGCCGGGGATGGTAGAGAGCCCGGGGACGGCAGAGGGCCCAGGGACGGCAGCGGGCCCGGGGACGGCAGAAGGCCCGGAGACAGCAGAGGGCCCGTGGACGGCAGAGGGCCCGGCAGAAGGCCCGGGGACGTCAGAGGGCCCAGGGACGGTAGAGGGCCCGGGGACAGCGGAGGGCCCGGTGTCGGCAGAGGGCCCTGGGACGGCAGAGGAGGCCGGGTACAGCAGAGGGCCCGGGGATGGCAGAGGGGCCCGGGGACAGCAGAGGGCCCGGGGATGGCTGGGGGACGGCAGAGGGGGCCGGGGACGGCAGAGAAGCCCGGGGATGGCAGAGGGCCCGGGGACAGCAGAGGAGCCCGGGGACGGCAGAGGAGCCCGGGGACGGCAGAGGGCCCGGGGACGGCAGAGGGCCCGGGGACGGCAGACGGCCCGGGGACAGCAGAAGGCCCGGGGATGGCAGAGTGCCTGGGGATGGCAGAGTGCCCGCGGATGGCAGAGGGCTCGGGGACGGCAGAGGGCCCAGGGACGGCAGAGAGCCCGGGGACCGAAGAGGAGGCCGCGTAAGGCAGAGGGCGCGGGGACGGCAGAGGGCCCGGGGATGGCAGAGGGCCCGGGGACTGCAGAGGAGCCGGGGGATGGCAGAGGGGGCCGGGGACAGCAGAGGGCCCGGGGTCGGCAGGGGGCCCGGGGACGGCAGAGTGGCCCGGGGACGGCAGGGGACCCGGTGACGGCAGAGGGGCTCGGGGACGGCAGAGGGCTCGGGGACGGCAGAGGACCCGGGGGCAGCAGAGGAGCCAGGGGACGGCAGAGGGGGCCTGGGGACGGCAGAGGGCCCAGGGACTGCAGAGGGCCCGCGGACGGCAGAGGGGCCCGTGGACGGCAGAGGCCTCGGGGACGGCAGAGGGCTCGGGGATGGCAGAGGACCTGGGGGCGGCAGAGGTCCCGGGGATGGCAGAGGAGGCCGGGGACGACAGAGGGCCCGGGGACGGCAGAATGCCCGGTGACAGCAGAGGAGCCCGGATACTGCAGAGAGCCTGGGTACGGCAGAGGACCCGGGGATGGCAGTGGGCCCGGGGACGGCAGAGGAGCCCGGGGATGGGAGAGCAGCCCGTGGACGGCAGAGGGCCCAGGGACGGCAGAGGGCCCAGGGACGGCAGAGGGCCCAGGGGCGGCAGAGGGCCCGGGGACGGCAGAGGGCCCGGTGACGGCAGCGGGCCCGGGGGCGGCAGAGCGCCCAGGGACGGCAGAGGAGGCCGGGGCCAGCAGAGGGCCCGGGGACGGCAGACGGGGCCGGGGACCGCAGAGGAGCCCAGGGATGGCAGAGGAGCCCGGGGACGGCAGAGGATTCCGGGGATGGCAGAGGGCCCGGGGACAGCAGAGGGCCCGGGGATGGCAGAGGAGTCCGTGGACGGCAGAAGGCCCAGGGAAGGCAGAGGGCCCAGGGGCGGCAGAGGGCCCGGGGGCGGCAGAGGAGCCGGGGGATGGCAGAGGAGCCCGGGTAAGGCAGAGGGCCCGGGGACGGCAGAGGGCCCGGGGATGGCAGTGGGCCCGGGTCGGCAGAGGTCCCAGGTACGGCAGAGGGCCCGGGGAAGGCAGAGGGCCCGGGGACGGCAGAGGGAGCCAGGGATGGCAGAAGGCCCGGGGACAGCAGAGGGCCCAGGAACGGCAGAGGGCCCGGCAGAAGGCCCGGGGACATCAGAGAGCCCAGGGACGGCAGAGTGCCTCGGGACGGCAGAGGGCCCAGGGTCGGCAGAGGGCACGGGGACGGCAGTGGGCCCGGGGACAGCAGAGGGGGCCGGGGACGGCAGAGAGCCCGGGAACGGCAGAGGGCCCGGGACGGCAACGGGCCCGGGGACGGCAGAAGGCCCGGAGACAACAGAGGGCCCGGGGACGGCAGAGGGCCCGGCAGAAGGCCCGGGACATCAGAGGGCCCGGGGACGGCAGAGGGCCCGGGGACGGCAGAGGAGGCCGGGGACAGCAGTGGGCCCGGGAACGTCAGTGGGGGCCGGGGATGGCAGAGGGCCCGGGGACGGCAGAGGGCCCAGGGACGGCAGGGGCCTGGGGATGGCAGAGGACCCGGGGACAGCAGATGAGGCCGGGGACAGCAGAGGTGGCCGGGGTCAGCAGAGGAGGCCGGGAATGGCAGAGGGCCCGGGGACGGCAGAGGGCCCGGGGATGGCAGGGGGCCCGGGGATGGCAGAGGGCCAGGGGAAGGCAGAGGGCCCGGGGACGGCAGAGGGCCCGGGGACTGCAGAGGGCCCGGGGACGGCAGAGGGGCCTGGGGATGACAGAGGGGCCCGGGGATGGCAGAGGGCCCGGGGACGGCAGAGCGCCCGGGGACGGCAGAGGGGCCTGGGGATGACAGAGGGGCCCGTGGATGGCAGAGGGCCCAGGGACGGCAGAGCGCCCGGGGACGGCAGCGGGCCCAGGGACGGCAGAAGGCCTGGAGACAGCAGAGGGCCCGGGGATAGCAGAGGGCCCGGCAGAAGGCCCGGGGACGTCAGAGGGCCCAGGGACGGCAGAGGGCCCGGGGACGGCAGAGGGCCCGGGAATGGCAGAATGCCGGGTACGGCAGAGGAGCCCAGGGACGGCAGAGGGCCCGGGGATGGCAGAGGGCCCGGGGACGTCAGAGCGCCCGGGGACGGCAGCGGGCCCAGGGACGGCAGAAGGCCTGGAGACAGCAGAGGGCCCAGGGATAGTAGAGGGCCCGGCAGAAGGCCCGGGGACATCAGAGGGCCCAGGGACGGCAGAGGGCCCGGGGACGGCAGAGGGCCTGGGGACGGCAGAGCGCCCGGGGACGGCAGAGGAGGCCGGGGACCACAGAGGAGCCCGGGGATGGCAGAGGAGCCCGGGGATGGCAGAGGAGCCCGGGGACGACAGAGGGCCCGGGGACGGCAGAGGAGTCCTGGGATGGCAGAGGGCCCGGGGAAAGCAGAGGGCCTGAGGACGGCAGAGGAGTCCGGGGATGGCAGAAGGCTCGGGGATGGCAGAGGGCCCGGGGGTGGCAGAGGTCCCGGGGATGGCAGAGGAGGCCGGGGACGGCAGCGGGCCCGGGGACGGCAGAATGCCCGGGGACAGCAGAGGAGCCCGGATACTGCAGAGGGCCTGGGTACGGCAGAGGACCCGGGGATGGCAGAGGGCCCGGGGATGGCAGAGATCCCGGGGATGGCAGTGGGCCCGGGGACGGCAGCGGAGCCCGGGGATGGCAGAGCAGCCCGTGGACGGCTGAGGGCCCGGGGACGGCAGAGGACCCGGGGACGGCAGTGGGCCCGGGGACGGCAGAGGGCCCGGGGACGGCAGAGGAGCCCGGGGACGGCAGAAGGCCCGGGGACGGCAGAGGGCCCGGGGACGGCCGGGGGATGGCAGAGGGGACCGGGGACGGCAGAGGAGCCCGGGGACGGCAGAGGGCCCGGCGACGGCAGAGGAGCCCGGGGACGGCAGAGGGCCCGGGGACGGCAGAGGGCCCGGTGACGGCAGAGGGCCCGGGGATGGCAGAGGACCCGGGGACGTCAGAGTGTCCGGGGATGGCAGTGAGGCCCGGGGATGGCAGAGAGCCCGGGGATGGCAGAGGAGGCCGGGGACGGCAGAGGAGGCCAGGGACGGCAGAGGGCCCGGGGATGGCAGAGGTCCAGGGGACGGCAGAGGGCCCAGGGACGGCAGAGGGCCCGGGGACTGCAGAGGGCCCGGGGATGGCAGAGAGCCTGGGGATGGCAGAGGAGGCCGGGGACAGCAGAGGAGGCCAGGGACGGCAGAGGGCCCGGGGATGGCAGAGGGCCAGGGGACGGCAGAGGGCCCAGGGACGGCAGAGGGCCCAGGGACGGCAGAGGGCCCGGGGACGGCAGAGGGCCCGGTGACGGCAGCGGGCCCGGGGGCGGCAGAGCGCCCGGGGACGGCAGAGGAGGCCGGGGCCAGCAGAGGGCCCGGGGACGGCAGACGGGGCCGGGGACCGCAGAGGAGCCCAGGGATGGCAGAGGAGCCCGGGGACGGCAGAGGATTCCGGGGATGGCAGAGGGCCCGGGGACAGCAGAGGGCCCGGGGACGGCAGAGGAGTCCGTGGACGGCGGAAGGCCCAGGGAAGGCAGAGGGCCCAGGGGCGGCAGAGGGCCCGGGGGCGGCAGAGGAGCCGGGGGATGGCAGAGGAACCCGGGTAAGGCAGAGGGCCCGGGGACGGCAGAGGGCCCGGGGATGGCAGAGGGCCCGGGTCGGCAGAGGTCCCAGGTACGGCAGAGGGCCCGGGGAAGGCAGAGGGCCCGGGGATGGCAGAGGGAGCCAGGGATGGCAGAAGGCCCGGGGACAGCAGAGGACCCAGGAACGGCAGAGGGCCCGGCAGAAGGCCCGGGGACATCAGAGAGCCCAGGGAAGGCAGAGTGCCTCGGGACGGCAGAGGGCCCAGGGTCGGCAGAGGGCACGGGGACGGCAGTGGGCCCGGGGACGGCAGAGGGGGCCGGGGACGGCAGAGAGCCCGGGGACGGCAGAGGGCCCGGGACGGCAACGGGCCCCGGGACGGCAGAAGGCCCGGAGACAACAGAGGGCCCGGGGACGGCAGAGGGCCCGGCAGAAGGCCCGGGACATCAGAGGGCCCGGGGACGGCATAGGGCCCGGGGACGGCAGAGGAGGCCGGGGACAGCAGTGGGCCCGGGAACATCAGTGGGGGCCGGGGACGGCAGAGGGCCCGGGGATGGCAGAGGGCCCGGGGACGGCAGGGGCCTGGGGATGGCAGAGGACCCGGGGACAGCAGATGAGGCCGGGGACAGCAGAGGTGGCCGGGGTCAGCAGAGGAGGCCGGGAATGGCAGAGGGCCCGGGGACGGCAGAGGACCCGGGGATGGCAGGAGGCCCGGGGATGGCAGAGGGCCAGGGGACGGCAGAGGGCCCGGGGACGGCAGAGGGCCCGGGGACTGCAGAGGGCCCGGGGACGGCAGAGGGGCCTGGGGATGACAGAGGGGCCCGGGGATGGCAGAGGGCCCGGGGACGGCAGAGCGCCCGGGGATGGCAGAGGGGCCTGGGGATGACAGAGGGGCCGAGGGATGGCAGAGGGCCCGGGGACGGCAGAGCGCCCGGGGACGGCAGCGGGCCCAGGGACGGCAGAAGGCCTGGAGACAGCAGAGGGCCCGGGGATAGCAGAGGGCCCGGCAGAAGGCCCGGGGACGTCAGAGGGCCCAGGGACGGCAGAGGGCCCGGGGACGGCAGAGGGCCCAGGAACGGCAGAATGCCGGGTACGGCAGAGGAGCCCAGGGACGGCAGAGGGCCCGGGGATGGCAGAGGGCCCGGGGACGTCAGAGCGCCCGGGGACGGCAGCGGGCCCAGGGACGGCAGAAGGCCTGGAGACAGCAGAGGGCCCAGGGATAGCAGAGGGCCCGGCAGAAGGCCCGGGGACATCAGAGGGCCCAGGGACGGCAGAGGGCCCGGGGACGGCAGAGGGCCTGGGGACGGCAGAGCGCCCGGGGACGGCAGAGGAGGCCGGGGACCGCAGAGGAGCCTGGGGATGGCAGAGGAGCCCGGGGATGGCAGAGGAGCCCGGGGACGACAGAGGGCCCGGGGACGGCAGAGGAGTCCTGGGATGGCAGAGGGCCCGGGGACAGCAGAGGGCCTGGGGATGGCAGAAGGCTCGGGGATGGCAGAGGGCCCGGGGGTGGCAGAGGTCCCGGGGATGGCAGAGGAGGCCGGGGACGGCAGCGGGCCCGGGGACGGCAGAATGCCCGGGGACAGCAGAGGAGCCCGGATACTGCAGAGGGCCTGGGTACGGCAGAGGACCCGGGGATGGCAGAGGGCCCGGGGATGGCAGAGATCCCGGGGATGGCAGTGGGCCCGGGGACGGCAGCGGAGCCCGGGGATGGCAGAGCAGCCCGTGGACGGCTGAGGGCCCGGGGACAGCAGAGGACCCGGGGACGGCAGTGGGCCCGGGGACGGCAGAGGGCCCGGGGACGGCAGAGGAGCCCGGGGACGGCAGAAGGCCCGGGGACGGCAGAGGGCCCGGGGACGGCCGGGGGATGGCAGAGGGGACCGGGGACGGCAGAGGAGCCCGGGGACGGCAGAGGGCCCGGCGACGGCAGAGGAGCCCGGGGACGGCAGAGGGCCCGGGGACGGCAGAGGGCCCGGTGACGGCAGAGGGCCCGGGGATGGCAGAGGACCCGGGGACGTCAGAGTGTCCGGGGATGGCAGTGAGGCCCGGGGATGGCAGAGAGCCCGGGGACGGCAGAGGAGGCCGGGGACGGCAGAGGAGGCCAGGGACGGCAGAGGGCCCGGGGATGGCAGAGGTCCAGGGGACGGCAGAGGGCCCAGGGACGGCAGAGGGCCCGGGGACTGCAGAGGGCCCGGGGATGGCAGAGAGCCTGGGGATGGCAGAGGAGGCCGGGGACAGCAGAGGAGGCCAGGGACGGCAGAGGGCCCGGGGATGGCAGAGGGCCAGGGGACGGCAGAGGGCCCAGGGACGGCAGAGGGCCCAGGGGCGGCAGAGGGCCCGGGGACGGCAGAGGGCCCGGTGACGGCAGCGGGCCCGGGGGCGGCAGAGCGCCCGGGGACGGCAGAGGAGGCCGGGGCCAGCAGAGGGCCCGGGGACGGCAGACGGGGCCGGGGACCGCAGAGGAGCCCAGGGATGGCAGAGGAGCCCGGGGACGGCAGAGGATTCCGGGGATGGCAGAGGGCCCGGGGACAGCAGAGGGCCCGGGGACGGCAGAGGAGTCCGTGGACGGCGGAAGGCCCAGGGAATGCAGAGGGCCCAGGGGCGGCAGAGGGCCCGGGGGCGGCAGAGGAGCCGGGGGATGGCAGAGGAACCCGGGTAAGGCAGAGGGCCCGGGGACGGCAGAGGGCCCGGGGATGGCAGAGGGCCCGGGTCGGCAGAGGTCCCAGGTACGGCAGAGGGCCCGGGGAAGGCAGAGGGCCCGGGGACGGCAGAGGGAGCCAGGGATGGCAGAAGGCCCGGGGACAGCAGAGGACCCAGGAACGGCAGAGGGCCCGGCAGAAGGCCCGGGGACATCAGAGAGCCCAGGGAAGGCAGAGTGCCTCGGGACGGCAGAGGGCCCAGGGTCGGCAGAGGGCACGGGGACGGCAGTGGGCCCGGGGACGGCAGAGGGGGCCGGGGACGGCAGAGAGCCCGGGGACGGCAGAGGGCCCGGGACGGCAACGGGCCCCGGGACGGCAGAAGGCCCGGAGACAACAGAGGGCCCGGGGACGGCAGAAGGCCCGGCAGAAGGCCCGGGACATCAGAGGGCCCGGGGACGGCAGAGGGCCCGGGGACGGCAGAGGAGGCCGGGGACAGCAGTGGGCCCGGGAACGTCAGTGGGGGCTGGGGACGGCAGAGTGCCCGGGGATGGCAGAGGGCCCGGGGACGGCAGGGGCCTGGGGATGGCAGAGGACCCGGGGACAGCAGATGAGGCCGGGGACAGCAGAGGTGGCCGGGGTCAGCAGAGGAGGCCGGGAATGGCAGAGGGCCCGGGGACGGCAGAGGACCCGGGGATGGCAGGAGGCCCGGGGATTTTCAGAGGGCCAGGGGACGGCAGAGGGCCCGGGGACGGCAGAGGGCCCGGGGACTGCAGAGGGCCCGGGGACGGCAGAGGGGCCTGGGGATGACAGAGGGGCCCGGGGATGGCAGAGGGCCCGGGGACGGCAGAGCGCCCGGGGATGGCAGAGGGGCCTGGGGATGACAGAGGGGCCGAGGGATGGCAGAGGGCCCGGGGACGGCAGAGCGCCCGGGGACGGCAGCGGGCCCAGGGACGGCAGAAGGCCTGGAGACAGCAGAGGGCCTGGGGATAGCAGAGGGCCCGGCAGAAGGCCCGGGGACGTCAGAGGGCCCAGGGACGGCAGAGGGCCCGGGGACGGCAGAGGGCCCAGGAACGGCAGAATGCCGGGTACGGCAGAGGAGCCCAGGGACGGCAGAGGGCCCGGGGATGGCAGAGGGCCCAGGGACGTCAGAGCGCCCGGGGACGGCAGCGGGCCCAGGGACGGCAGAAGGCCTGGAGACAGCAGAGGGCCCAGGGATAGCAGAGGGCCCGGCAGAAGGCCCGGGGACATCAGAGGGCCCAGGGACGGCAGAGGGCCCGGGGACGGCAGAGGGCCTGGGGACGGCAGAGCGCCCGGGGATGGCAGAGGAGGCCGGGGACCGCAGAGGAGCCCGGGGATGGCAGAGGAGCCCGGGGATGGCAGAGGAGCCCGGGGACGACAGAGGGCCCGGGGACGGCAGAGGAGTCCTGGGATGGCAGAGGGCCCGGGGACAGCAGAGGGCCTGGGGACGGCAGAGGAGTCCGGGGATGGCAGAAGGCCCGGGGAAGGCAGAGGGCCCGGGGACGGCAGAGGGCCCGGGGGCAGCAGAGGAGCCAGGGGACGGCAGAGGAGGCCGGGGATGGCAGAGGGCTCGGGGAGGGCAGAGGGCCCGGGGAAGGCAGAGGGCCCGGGGATGGCAGAGGGGGCCAGGGATGGCAGAGGGCCCGGGGACGGCAGAGGGCTCGGGGACGGCAGAGGGCCCGGGGACGGCAGAAGGCCCGGGGACAGCAGAGTGCCCGGGAATGGCAGAGGGCCCGGCAGAAGGCCCGGGGACATCAGAGGGCCCAGGGATGGCAGAGGGCCTGGGGACGGCAGAGGGCCCAGGGATGGCAGAGAGTACGGGGATGGCAGTGGGCCCGGGGATGGCAGAGGGGGCCGGGGATGGTAGAGAGCCCGGGGACGGCAGAGGGCCCAGGGACGGCAGCGGGCCCGGGGACGGCAGAAGGCCCGGAGACAGCAGAGGGCCCGTGGACGGCAGAGGGCCCGGCAGAAGGCCCGGGGACGTCAGAGGGCCCAGGGACGGTAGAGGGCCCGGGGACAGCGGAGGGCCCGGTGTCGGCAGAGGGCCCTGGGAAGGCAGAGGAGGCCGGGTACAGCAGAGGGCCCGGGGATGGCAGAGGGGCCTGGGGACAGCAGAGGGCCCGGGGATGGCCGGGGGACGGCAGAGGGGGCCGGGGACGGCAGAGAAGCCCGGGGATGGCAGAGGGCCCGGGGACAGCAGAGGAGCCAGGGGACGGCAGAGGAGCCCGGGGACGGCAGAGGGCCCGGGGACGGCAGAGGGCCCGGGGATGGCAGACGGCCCGGGGACAGCAGAAGGCCCGGGGATGGCAGAGTGCCTGGGGATGGCAGAGTGCCCGCGGATGGCAGAGGGCTCGGGGACGGCAGAGGGCCCAGGGACGGCAGAGAGCCCGGGGACCGAAGAGGAGGCCGCGTAAGGCAGAGGGCGCGGGGACGGCAGAGGGCCCGGGGATGGCAGAGGGCCCGGGGACTGCAGAGGAGCCGGGGGACGGCAGAGGGGGCCGGGGACGGCAGAGGGCCCGGGGATGGCAGAGGGCCCGGGGACTGCAGAGGAGCCGGGGGATGGCAGAGGGGGCCGGGGACAGCAGAGGGCCCGGGGTCGGCAGGGGGCCCGGGGACGGCAGAGTGGCCCGGGGACGGCAGGGGACCCGGTGATGGCAGAGGGGCTCGGGGACGGCAGAGGGCTCAGGGACGGCAGAGGACCCGGGGGCAGCAGAGGAGCCAGGGGACGGCAGAGGGGGCCCGGGGACGGCAGAGGGCCCAGGGACTGCAGAGGGCCCGCGGACGGCAGAGGGGCCCGTGGACAGCAGAGGCCTCGGGGACGGCAGAGGGCTCGGGGATGGCAGAGGACCTGGGGGCGGCAGAGGTCCCGGGGATGGCAGAGGAGGCCGGGGACGACAGAGGGCCCGGGGACGGCAGAATGCCCGGGGACAGCAGAGGAGCCCGGATACTGCAGAGGGCCTGGGTACGGCAGAGGACCCGGGGACGGCAGAGGGCCCGGGGACGGCAGAGATCCCGGGGATGGCAGTGGGCCCGGGGACGGCAGAGGAGCCCGGGGATGGGAGAGCAGCCCGTGGACGGCAGAGGGCCCAGGGACGGCAGAGGGCCCGGGGACGGCTGAGGGCCCGGGGACGGCAGAGGATCCGAGGACGGCAGTGGGCCCGGGGATGGCAGAGGGCCCGGGGACGGCAGAGGAGCCCGGGGATGGCAGAAGGCCCGGGGACGGCAGAGGGCCCGGGGACGGCCGGGGGATGGCAGAGGGGGCCGGGGACGGCAGAGGAGCCCGGGGACGGCAGAGGGCCCGGCGACGGCAGAGGAGCCCGGGGACAGCAGAGGGCCCGGGGACGGCAGAGGGCCCGGTGACGGCAGAGGGCCCGGGGATGGCAGAGGTCCCGGGGACGTCAGAGGGTCCGGGGATGGCAGTGAGGCCCGGGGACGGCAGAGAGCCCGGGGACGGCAGAGGAGGCCGGGGACGGCAGAGGAGGCCAGGGACGGCAGAGGGCCCGGGGATGGCAGAGGGCCAGGGGACGGCAGAGGGCCCAGGGACGGCAGAGGGCCCGGGGACTGCAGAGGGCCCGGGGATGGCAGAGAGCCTGGGGATGGCAGAGGAGGCCGGGGACAGCAGAGGAGGCCAGGGATGGCAGAGGGCCCGGGGATGGCAGAGGGCCAGGGGACGGCAGAGGGCCCAGGGACGGCAGAGGGCCCGGGGCGGCAGAGGGCCCGGGTGCGGCAGAGGGCCCGGTGACGGCAGCGGGCCCGGGGGCGGCAGAGCGCCCGGGGATGGCAGAGGAGGCCGGGGCCAGCAGAGGGCCCGGGGACGGCAGACGGGGCCGAGGACCGCAGAGGAGCCCAGGGATGGCAGAGGAGCCCGGGGACAGCAGAGGATTCCGGGGATGGCAGAGGGCCCGGGGACAGCAGAGGGCCCGGGGACGGCAGAGGAGTCCGTGGACGGCAGAAGGCCCAGGGAAGGCAGAGGGCCCAGGGGCGGCAGAGGGCCCAGGGGCGGCAGAGGAGCCGGGGATGGCAGAGGAGCCCGGGTAAGGCAGAGGGCCCGGGGACGGCAGAGCGCCCGGGGATGGCCGAGGGCCCGGGTCGGCAGAGGTCCCAGGTACGGCAGAGGGCCCGGGGAAGGCAGAGGGCCCGGGGATGGCAGAGGGAGCCAGGGATGGCAGAAGGCCCGGGGACAGCAGAGGGCCCAGGAACGGCAGAGGGCCCGGCAGAAGGCCCGGGGACATCAGAGAGCCCAGGGACGGCAGAGTGCCTGGGGATGGCAGAGGGCCCAGGGTCGGCAGAGGGCACGGGGACGGCATTGGGCCCGGGGACGGCAGAGGGGGCCGGGGACGGCAGAGAGTCCGGGGACGGCAGAGGGCCCGGGACGGCAACGGGCCAGGGGACGGCAGAAGGCCCAGAGACAACAGAGGGCCCGGGGACGGCAGAGGGCCCGGCAGAAGGCCCGGGACATCAGAGGGCCCGGGGACGGCAGAGGGCCCGGGGACGGCAGAGGAGGCCGGGGACAGCAGTGGGCCCGGGAACGTCAGTGGGGCCCGGGGACGGCAGAGGGCCCGGGGACGGCAGGGGCCTGGGGATGGCAGAGGACCCGGGGACAGCAGATGAGGCCGGGGACAGCAGAGGTGGCCGGGGTCAGCAGAGGAGGCCGGGAATGGCAGAGGGCCCGGGGACGGCAGAGGGCCCGGGGATGGCAGGGGGCCCGGGGACGGCAGTGGGCCCGGGGCGGCAGAGGGCCTGGGGACTGCAGGGGGCCCGGGCACGGCAGAGGCCCCGGGGACGGCAGAGGGCACGGTGACTGCAGGGGGCCCGGGGACGACAGAGGGCCCGGGGATGGCAGAGGAGGCTGGGGTTTGCAGAAGGCCTGGGGACAGCAGAGGGCCCGGGGACGGCAGAGGGCCCGGGGATGGCAGAGGAGGCCGGGGATGGCAGAGGGCCCAGGGACGGCAGAGGGGGCAGTTGCTGCCCCGGCCACACGCACGCCTCCCTGACCCTGTCGGAAACAGCATCCAGCAGGAAGTCAGGGGGTGCGACTGAAGATCGCAGCCAGGGCGCGAGTGGGTCGATGACATCATCGCTGGAGGTGCAGCGCCACGGGGCACTAACGGTTACCGCCATCCCTAACCTCCTGCTGAATTTCCCGGGAGGCGTTAGCAACGCTGCGCCTGGGCACTAGTTGCTTTGCGCCCTCTTAGGCGTTAATCAGAGAGGCAAATCATCCGAATTTTGCCCCTACCTCTGTGACCAACCTTTTGGTCACCTGCCCTAATTTCTCCTTATAAGGCTCGGTGTCAAATATTTTACCTTAAAATACTCCTGTGAAGTGCCTTGGGACGTTTTATTAGGTTAAAGGCGCTATATAAATACAAGTTGTTGTTGGTATTGTTGTAAAGCGCTTTGGGATGTCCTGTGGTTGGGAAATGTGCTGTTGAAATGGGAGTCTATCTTTCACTCTTTCCTTATTTTCTTTCTCTCTCTCTTTTTTCGTTCTTTCACCCTCTCTCTCTTGTTTTCTCTCTTTCTCTGCAAAGGGATATGGGTAGGTGAAGGGAGTGGGCCTGACAGGGCGATGGAAATGAAACAATTATGGGTCCAATACCTGAATTGGTTCCAAGTCAAAAACCTTCCCAACTTGTTCCGCCACTTCGAGAAACATCTGCAAAGGAAGCAGAAACAAGTCACTCCTCGCCACGAGCATCTTCTTTCCCCCGGTGACCCCGTGCTACAGTATGGGTTGTACAGACAATGGTGACTGTCCAGTATTGGAGCGATGGCCATTTTTCCAGACCATTGGAGGAACTACAATGAGAAGGGCCCAATCATTGCCCCCCCCCCCCGTCCGCCTGTAGCCTTTCGTGAGAGGTACGGAGGTCAACTGTATCTCCCTGGCACTGCTCAAGCCAAGATCGGCTAACTCAGCACTGGCCGGGGATGGTGTGTGTGTCTGTGGGGCTGGCTCAGTCCCACACTGGGTGAGATCAGGCTAACTGAGAATAGACCGGGGATGGAGCCTGGGCCTTTCCTGCTCTGTGTCTGTGGGGTTCAGTCCCACACTGCGTGTGGGATCAGCACAGGCCAGGGATGGAGCCTAGGCCTTTCCTGCTCTGTGTGTGAGGGGCTCAGTACCACACTGGGTGTGGGATCAGCACAGGCCGGGGATGGAGCCTGGGCCTTTCCTGCTCTGTGTGTGAGGGGCTCAGTCCCGCACTGGGTGAGATCAGGCAAACTTAGCACAGGCCGGGGATGGAGCCTGGGCCTTTCATACTTTGTGTGTGTGAGGGGCTCAGTCCCACACTGGGTGTGGGATCAGCACAGGCCGGGGATGGAGCCTGGGCCTTTCCTGCTCTGTGTCTGTGGGGTTCAGTCCCACACTGGGTGTGGGATCAGCACAGGCCAGGGATGGAGCCTGGGCCTTTCCTGCTCTGTGTGTGAGGGGCTCAGTAACACACTGGGTGTGGGATCAGCACAGGCCGGGGATGGAGCCTGGGCCTTTCCTGCTCTGTGTGTGTGTGAGGGGCTCAGTACCACACTGGGTGTGGGATCAGCACAGGCCCGGTTGGAGCCTGGACCTTTCCTGCTCTGTGTGTGAGGGGCTCAGTCCCACACTGGGTGAGATCCGCACAGGCCGGGGATGGAGCCTGGGCCTTTCCTGCCCTGTGTGCATGTGAGGGGCTCAGTGCCACACTGGGTGTGGGATCAGCACAGGCCGGGGATGGAGCCTGGGCCTTTCCTGCTCAGTGTGTGTGAGGGACTCAGTCCCACACTGGGTGAGTGATCAGCACAGGCCGGGGATGCAGCCTGGGCCTTTCCTGCCCTGTGTGCGTGTTGCCATGAATGAGTTTTCACTTGTCGAGTCCCATCTAACTAAGACGTGGGTACTTTTCTGGTTACATTGTGTGAAGGGGATGGTAGAATGGGGATGGGGGGCAATGGTGTAATCAGTGAAATGAATTAAATCAGGACCCCACCTCTAAATATTCCAGGTCTGTCTGGCTGATTTTGTTGCGAGTGTTAAATATCTGAAAGAGAGGAGAAAGGGGTCAGAATCGAGGGAAACAACCGCGACTCGACAAATTCTTCCTGTTATAATACAGCACAACCCCACCATCCGAGTGCCGGAATATACCTCGAGTGCCGGAATATACCCCGAGTGCCGGAATATACCCCGAGTGCCGGACTGTGTTACAATAAACCCTGTGTGTTATACTGAGTGTTATAATATACCCCGAGTGTTATACTGAGTGTTATAAGATACCCTGAGTGTTGTAATATACCCTGAGGTTATACTGAGTGTTATAATATACCCTGAGTGTTATAATATACCCTGAGTGTTATAATATACCCTGAGTGTTATACTGAGTGTTATAATATACCCTGTGTGTTATACTGAGTGTTATAATATACCCTGAGTGTTATACTGAGTGTTATAATATACCCTGAGTGTTATACTGAGTGTTATAATATACCCTGAGGTTATACTGAGTGTTATAATATACCCTGTGTGTTATACTGAGTGTTATAATATACCCTGTGTGTTATACTGAGTGTTATAATATACCCTGAGTGTTATACTGAGTGTTATAATATACCCTGAGTGTTATACTGAGTGTTATAATATACCCTGTGTGTTATACTGAGTGTTATAATATACCCTGAGTGTTATACTGAGTGTTATAATATACCCTGAGAGTTATACTGAGTGTTATAATATACCCTGAGTGTTATAATATACCCTGTGTGTTATACTGAGTGTTATAATATACCCTGTGTGTTATACTGAGTGTTATAATAAACCCTGTGTTTTATACTGAGTGTTATAATATACCCTGTGTGTTATACTGAGTGTTATAATACACCCTGTGTGTTACACTGAGTGTTATAATATACCCTGAGTGTTATAATATACCCTGAGGTTATACTGAGTATTATAATATGCCCTGTGTGTTATACTGAGTGTTATAATATACCCTGAGTGTTATACTGAGTGTTAGATAATACCCCGTGTGTTATACTGAGTGTTATAATATACCCCGAGTGTTATACGTAGTGTTAGAATATACCCCGTGTGTTATACGTAGTGTTAGAATATACCCCGTGTGTTATACGGAGTTTTATAATATACCCTGTGTGTTATACTGAGTGTTAGAATATACCCCGTGTGTTATACTGAGTGTTATAATATACCCCGAGTGTTATACTGAGTGTTATAATATACCCTGTGTGTTATACTGAGTGTTATTATATACCCTGTGTGTTATACTGAGTGTTCCAATATACCTGTGTGTTATACTGAGTGTTATAATATACCCTGTGTGTTATACTGAGTGTTATAATATACCCTGTGTGTTATACTGAGTGTTATTATATACCCTGTGTGTTATACTGAGTGTTCCAATATACCTGTGTGTTATACTGAGTGTTATAATATACCCCGAGTGTTTTACTGAGTGTTATAATATACCCCGAGTGTTATACTGAGTGTTATATCTTTCTGCTGAAGGGAGGTACAGAGTGTTGACTCACGATGTGTGATCCCAGTAACATGCTGAATGCCGACAGCTGAAGACTGATGTTTTTATCACGTTTGATGCCATCACACCCCTCTGTATCCACTAGGAAGAGTGCCATCTGTAAACAGAGAGGGAGAGGTGACGCGTTATAAGTGGTGCCTGTCAATCTGTGCCTGGGATTTGTTTCTGACCTGTGCTCTCCCCTTCGGAACGGGTGTCTCTCCTTCCCCGCTCCTTCTATAACCAAATCTCCCCTTCAAGTATTGATCCAATTCCCCTGATAAAGTTACTCTTGAATCTGCTTCCACCACCATTTCAGGCAGTGCGTTCCAGAACACCATACTTCGCACGTAAAAAAATTCTCCTCTCCCTCTGGTTCTTTTGCCAATTAATTTAAATCTGTGTCCTCTGTTTACAGACACTGCCGCCAGTGTAACCAGTTTCTCTCGACGCTATCAAAACCCCTCATAATTTCAGAGGGGCAGTACTGAGTGAGTGCTGCACTTTCAGAGGGGCAGTATTGAGGGAGCGCCGCACTGTCGGAGGGGCAGTACTCAGGGAGCGCTGCACTGTCGGATGGGCAGTACTAAGGATGCGCTGCACTGTCGCAGGGGCAGTACTGAGGGCGCGCTGCACTGTCGGATGGGCAGTACTGAGGGTGCGCTGCACTTTCAGAGGGGCAGTATTGAGGGAGCGCCGCACTGTCAGAGTGGCAGTACTGAGGGAGCGCCGCACTGTCGGAGGGGCAGTACTCAGGGAGCACTGCACTGTCGGATGGGCAGTACTGAGGGCGCGCTGCACTGTCGCAGGGGCAGTACTGAGGGAACGCCGCATGGTCAGAGGTGCGGTACTGGGGGAGCGCCACACTGTTGGAGGGGCAGTACTGAGGGAGCGCTGCACTGTCGGATGGGCAGTACTGAGGGCACGCTGCACTATCAGAGGGACATTATTAAGGGAGCACCGAACTGTCGGAGGTGCAGTACTGAGTGAGCACTGCACTGTCGGAGGGGCAGTACTGAGGCAGCACTGCAATGTCGGAGGGGCAGTACTGAGGGAGTGCCACACTGTCGGAGGGGCAGTACTGAGGGAGCACCGCACTGTCGGAGGGGCAGTACTGAGGGAGCGCCACACTGTGGGATGGTCAGTACTGAGGGAGCGCCGCACTGTCGGAGGGGCAGTACTGAGGGAGCACCGCACTGTCAAAGGGGCAGTACTGAGGAAGCGCTGCACTGTCAGAGGGTCAGTTCTGAGGGAGGGCTGCACTATCGGTGGGGCAGTACTGACAGAGCGCTGCACTGTTGGAGGGGCAGTACTGAGGGAGAGCTGCACTGTTGGAGAGATATCACAGAGGGAGCACTGCACTGTCGAATGGGAACGTACAGAGGGAGCGCTGTACTTTCGGATGGGAAATACTGAGGGAGCGCCGCACTGTCGGAGGGGCAGTACTGAGGGAGCGCTGCACTGTCAGAGGGGCAGTACTGATGGAGCACCGTGCTGTCGGAGGGGCAGTACTGAGGCAGTGGAGCACTCCCGGAGGGGCTGTACTGAGGGAGCGCCGGACTGTCGGAGGGGCAGTACTGAGGGAGAGCTGCACTTTCGTAGTGTCAGTACTGCAGGAGCGCTGCACTGTCGGAGGGGCATTACATAGGGAAAGCTGCACTGTTGGAGGGACAGTACTTCGGGAATGTTGCATTGTTGGTTGGCAGTACTTAGGGAGGGCAGTACTGAAGGGGCACCGCAATGTTGGGGGGGCTGTACTGACAGTGTGCTGATCATTCAGAGGGGCAGTACTGAGGGAGTTCTGAACTGTGGGAGGGGTTGCACTGAAGGAGTACCGCACTGTCAGAGGGGAGTGCTGAGGGAGCATAGGAATGTCGGAGGGGCAGTACTGAGGGAGTGGAGCACTGTCAGAGGGGCAGTACTGAGGGTGTGCAGCGCTGTCGGAGGGGCAGTACTGGGGGAGTGCCGCACTGTCAGAGGGGCGGTACTGAGGGAGCGCTGCACTGTCGGAGGGGCAGTACTGAGGGAGCGCCGCACTGTCGGATGGTCAGTACTGGGGGAACGCTGCACTGTCGGAGGGGCAGTACTGAGGGAGCGCTGCACTGTCGGAGGGGCAGTAATGATGGAGCGCCGCATTGTTAGATGGGCAGTACTGAGGGAGTGCCGCACTGTCGGAGGGGCAGTGCTGGGGGAGAGCCGCACAGTCGGAGGGGCAGTACTGAGGGAGCACTGCACTGTCGGAGGAGCAGTGCTGAGGGAGCACTGCACTGTCGGAGGGTCAGTACCGAGGGTACGCTGCACTGTCGGAGTGCCAGTACCGAGGGAGTGCCGCACTGTCGGAGGGGCAGTACTGAGGGAGTGCTGCACTGTCGGAGGGGCAGCACTGAGAGAGCGCTGCACTGTTGGAAGGGTTGTACTGAAGGAGCCCTGCACTGTAGGCGGGGCAGTACTGAGGGAGTACTGCACTGTCGGAGGGGCCGTACTGAGGGGGCACTGCTCTCTCGGAGTGGCAGTACTGAGAGAGCGCTGCACTGTCGGAGGGGCAGTACCAATGGAGCATCGCTCTGTTGGAGGGTCAGTACTGTGGAAGCACTGCACTGTCGGAGGCTGAGTAATGAGGAGTGCCGCACTGTCAGAGGGGCAGTACTGAGGTAGTGCTCAACTGTCGGAGAGGCAGTGCTGAGGGAGCTCTGGACTTTTGGAGGTTCAGTGCTGAGGGGGCACCGCACTGTCAGGGGGCAGTAATGAAGGAGCGCTGTTATTTCGGTGGCGCTCTACTGAGGAAGCGCTGCACTTTCTGAGGGGCAGTATTGAAGGAGCGCCGCACTGTCGGAGGGGCAGTATAGAAGGAGCGCCGCACTGTCGGAGGGGCGGTACTGAGAGAGTGCCGCACTCTCGGAGGGGCAGTACTGAGGGAGTGCTGCAATGTCGGAGGGGCAGTGCTGAGGGAGCGCTGCACTGTCGGCGGCGCAGTACTGAGGGAGCACTGCTCTATCAGAGGGTCAGTACTGAGGGAGTGCAGCAATGTCGAAGGGGCAGTACTGAGGGAGGGACGCACTGTCAGAGGGGCAGGGCTGAGAGAGCACTGCACTGTTGGAGGGGCAGTTCTGAGGGAGCACCGCACATTCGGAGGGGCAGTACTGAGAAAGCGCCACACTGTCAGGGGTGCAGTATTGAGGGAGCGCTGCACTGTCGGAGGGGCAGTACTGAGGGAGCGCTGCACTGTCGAAGGGGCATTACTGAGGGAGCGTTGCACTGTAGGAGGGCCAGCACTGAGGGAGAGCGGCACTGTTGGAGGGGCAGTACAGAGGGAGCACCACACTGTTGGAGGGTCAGTACTGAGGGAGAGCTGCACTGTCGGAGGGGCAATACTGAGGGAGCACGGCACTGTCGGAGAGTAGGCACTGAGGGAACGCTGCACTGTCAGAGGGTCAGTACAGAGGGGGCGCTGCACTGTCGGAGGGGCAGTACTGAGGGAGCGCTGCACTGTCGGAGTGTCAGTACTGATGGAGCAACGCACTGTCAGAGGTGCAGTACTGAGGGAGTGCCACACTGTCGGAAGGGCATGACTGAGGGAGCGCGGCACTGTAGGAGGGGCAGTAATGTGAGAGCGCTGCACTGTCGGAGGGGCAGTACTGAGGGAGCGCTGCACTGTCAGAGTGGCAGGAGTGAGGAAGAGGTGCACTGTCGGAGGGACAGTACTGAGGGAGCGCTGCACTGTCGGAGGGGCAGTACTGAGGGAGCGCTGCACTGTTGGAGGGCAATACTGAGGGAGCGCCGCACTTTTGGAAGGGCAGTACTGAGGGAGCGCCACACTGTCGGAGGGGCAGTGCTGAGGGAGCGCCGCACTGTCGGAGGGGCAGTACTGAGGGAGCGCCGCACTGTCGGAGGGGCTGCACTGAGGGAGTGCAGCACGGTCGGAGGGGCAGTACTGAGGGAGCGCCGCACTGTCAGAGGGGCAGTGCTGAGGGAGCGCCGCACTGTCAGAGGGGCAGTACTGAGGGAGTGCTTCACTGTCGGAGGGGCAGTACTGAGGGAGCGCCGTACTGTCGGAGGGGCGGTACTGAGGGAGTGCTTCACTGTCAGAGGGGCAGTACTGAGCGAGCGCCGCACTGTCGGAGGGGCGGTACTGAGGGAGCGCCGCACTGTCGGAGGGGCGGTACTGAGGGAGCGCTGCACTGTTGGTGGGGCAGTACTGAGTGAGCGCCGCACTGTCGGAGGGGCGGTACTGAGGGAGTGCCACACTGTCGGAGGGGCAGTACTGAGGGAGCGCCGCACTGTCGGAGGTCCAGAACTGAGGGAGCACCGTACTGTCGGAGGGGCAGTACTGAGGGAGCGCCGCACTGTCGGAGGGGCTGTATTGAGGGAGCGCCGCACTGTCGGAAGGGCAGTACTGAGGGATCACCGCACTATCGGAGGGGCAGCACTGAGGGAGCGCCGCACTGTTGGAGGGGCAGATTTGAGTGAGTGCTACACTGTCGGAGGGGCAGTGCTGAGAGAGTGCCGCACTGTCGGAGGGGAAGTACTGAGGGAGCGCCGCACTGTCGGAGGGTCAGTACTGAGGGAGCGCCGCAATGTCGGATGGGCAGTACTGAGGGAGCGCTGCACTGTCAGAGGGGCAGTTCTGAGGGAGTGCTGCACTGTCGGGGGGTTAGCACTGAGGGAGCGCTGCACTGTCGGAGGGGCAGTACTGAGGGAGCGCTGCACTGTCGGAGGGGCAGTACTGAGGGAGCGCCGCATTGTCGGACGGTCAGTACTGAGGAGCACAGCACTGTCGGATGGGCAGTACTGAGGGAGTGCCGCACTGTCGGAGGGGTAGTACTGAGGGAGCGCCGCACTGTCGGAGGGGCAGTACTGAGGGAGCGCCGCACTGTAGGAGGGGCAGTACTGAGGGAGCGCTGCACTGTTGGAGGGTCATTACTGAGGGAGCGCCGCACTGTCGGAGGGGCAGTACTGAGGGAGCGCCGCACTGTCGGAAGGGCAGTAATGAGGAAGTGCTGCACTGTCGGAGGGTCAATACTGAGGGAGTGCTGCACTGTCGGAGGGTCAGTACTGAGGGAGCGCTGCACTGTTGGAGGGGCAGTACAGAGGGTGCGCCGCATTGTCGGAAGGTCAGTACTGAGGCAGCGCTGCACTGTGCGAGGGGCATTACTGAGGGAGCGCTGCACTGTTGGAGGGCCAGTACTGAGGGAGTGCCGCACTGTCGGAGGGGCAGTACTGATTGAGCGCCGTACTGTCCGAGGGGCAGTACTGTGGGAGTGCTGCACTGTCGGAGGGCCAGTAGTGAGGGAGCGCCGCACTGTCGGAGGGGCAGTACTGAGGGAGTGCTGCACTGTCGGAGGGTCAGTACTGACGGAGTGCTGCACTGTCGGAGGGGCAATACTGAGGGAGCGCTGCACTGTCGGAGGGTCAGTACTGAGGGAGCACCGCACTGTCGGAGGGTCAGTACTGAGGGAACCCCGCACTGTCGGAGAGGCAGTACTGAGGGAGAGCCGCACAGTCGGAGGGTCAGTACTGAGGGAGCACCGCACTAACGGAGGGCCAATACTGAGGGAGTGCCGCACTGTCGGAGGGGCAGTACTGATTGAGCGCCGTACTGTCCGAGGGGCAGTACTGTGGGAGTGCTGCACTGTCGGAGGGCCAGTAGTGAGGGAGCGCCGCACTGTCTGAGGGGCAGTATTGAGGGAGCGCCGCACTGTCGGAAGGGCAGTACTGAGGGATCACCGCACTATCGGAGGGGCAGTATTGAGGGAGCGCCGCACTGTTGGAGGGGCAGATTTGAGTGAGTGCTACACTGTTGGAGGGGCAGTGCTGAGGGAGCACTGCACTGTCAGAGGGGCAGTACTGAGAGAGTGCCGCACTGTCGGAAAGGAAGTACTGAGGGAGCGCCGCACTGTCGGAGGGTCAGTACTGAGGGAGCGCCGCAATGTCGGATGGGCAGTACTGAGGGAGCGCTGCACTGTCAGAGGGGCAGTTCTGAGGGAGTGCTGCACTGTCGGGAGGTTAGTACTGAGGGAGTGCTGCACTGTCGGAGGGGCAGTACTGACGGAGTGCTGCACTGTCGGAGGGGCAATACTGAGGGAGCGCTGCACTGTCGGAGGGTCAGTACTGAGGGAACCCCGCACTGTCGGAGAGGCAGTACTGAGGGAGAGCCGCACAGTCGGAGGGTCAGTACTGAAGGAGCACCGAACTAACGGGGGGGCAGTACTGAGGGAGCGCTGCACTGTCGGAGGAGCAGTACTGAGGGAGCGCTGTACTGTCGGAGGTGCAGTACTGAGGGAGTGCTGCACTGTCGGAGTGGCAGTACTGAGGGAGTGCTGCACTGTTGGAGAGTAGGCACTGAGGGAGCGCTGCACTGTCGGAGGGTCAGTACTGAGGGAGCGCTGCACTGTCGGAGGGGCAGTACTGAGGGAGCGCTGCACTGTCGGAGTGTCAGTATTGATGGAGCACAGCACTGTCAGAGGGGCAGTATTGAGGGAATGCCACACTGTCGGAGGGGCATGACTGAGGGAGCACGGCACTGTAGGAGAGTAGGTACTGAGGTAGCGCTGCACTGTCGGAGGGGCAGTGCTGTGGGAGCGCTGCACTGTCGGAGGGACCGTACTGAGGGAGCACTGCTCTCTCGGAGTGGCAATACTGAGAGAGCGCTGCACTGTCGAAGGGGCAGTACTGAGGGAGTGCTGGACTGTCGGAGGGGCAGTACCGATGGAGCATCGCTCTGTTGGAGGGTCAGTACTGCGGAAGCACTGCACTGTCGGAGGCTGAGTAATGAGGAGTACCGCACTGTCAGAGGGGCAGTACTGAGTTAGTGCTCAACTGTCGGAGAGGCAGTGCTGAGGGAGCTCTGGACTTTTGGAGGTTCAGTACTGAGGGGGCACCGCACTGTCAGGGGGCAGTAATGAAGGAGCGCTGCAATTTTGGTGGCGCTCTACTGAGGGAGCGCTGCACTTTCTGAGGGGCAGTATTGAAGGAGCACCGCACTGTCGGAGGGGCAGTATAGAAGGAGCGCCCCACTGTCGGAGGGGTGGTACTGAGAGAGTGCCGCACTCTCGGAGGGGCAGTACTAACGGAGTGCAGCAATGTCGGAGGGGCAGTGCTGAGGGAGCGCTGCGCTGTCGGCGGTGCAGTACTGAGGGAGCACTGCTCTGTCAGAGGGTCAGTACTGATGGAGCACAGCACTGTCAGAGGGGCAGTACTGAGGGAGTGCCACACAGTCGGAGGGGCATGACTGAGGGAGCACGGCACTGTAGGAGAGTAGGTACTGAGGGAGCGCTGCACTGTCGGAGGGGCAGTACTGTGGGAGCGCTGCACTGTCGGAGGGGCAGTACTGAGGGAGCGCTGCACTCTCGGAGGGGCAGGACAGAGGAAGTGCTGCACTGTCGGAGGGACAGTACTGAGGGAGCACTGTACTGTCGGAGGGGCAGTACTGAGGGAGCGCTGCACTGTCGGAGGGGCAGTACTGAGGGAGCGCCGCACTGCCGAAGAGTAGGCACTGAGGGAGCGCTGCGCTGTCGGAGGGTCAGTATTGATGGAGCGCTGCACTGTCGGAGGGGCAGTACTGAGGGAGCGCTGCACTGTCGGAGTGTCAGAACTGATGGAGCAACGCACTGTCAGAGGTGCAGTACTGAGGGAGTGCCACACTGTCGGAAGGGCATGACTGAGGGAGCGCGGCACTGTAGGAGAGTAGGTACTGAGGGAGTGCTGCACTGTCGGAGGGGCAGAAATGTGAGAGCGCCGCACTGTCGGAGGGGCAGTACTGATTGAGTGCCGTAATGTCCGAGGGGCAGTACTGTGGGAGTGCTGCACTGTCGGAGGGCCAGTAGTGAGGGAGCGCCGCACTGTCGGAGGGGCAGTACTGAGGGAGTGCTGCACTGTCGGAGGGTCAGTACTGACGGAGTGCTGCACTGTCGGAGGGGCAGCACTGAGGGAGCGCTGCACTGTCGGAGGGTCAGTACTGAGGGAGCACCGCACTGTCGGAGGGTCAGTACTGAGGGAGCACCGCACTAACGGAGGGGCAGTGCTGAGGGAGCGCTGCACTGTCGGAGGAGCATTACTGACGGAGTGCTGCACTGTCGGAGGGGCAGCACTGAGGGAGCGCTGCACTGTCGGAGGGTCAGTACTGAGGGAGCACCGCACTGTCGGAGGGGCAGTACTGAGGGAGCGCCGCACTGTCGGAGGGTTGTTACTGAGGAGCGCCGCACTTTCGGAGGGGCAGTGCTGACGGAGCGCCGCACTGTCGGAGGTGCAGTACTGAGGAGCGCCGCACTGTCAGAGGGGCAGTACTGAGGGAGCGCTGCACTGTCGGAGGGGCAGTACTGAGGGAGCGCCGCACTGTCGGAGGGGCAGTACTGAGGGAGCGCCGCACTGTCGGAGGGACGGTACTGAGGGAGCGCGGCACTGTCGGAGGGGCGGTTCTGAGGGAGCGCCGCACTGTCGGAGGGGCGGTACTGAGGGAGCGCCGCACTGTCGGAGAGGCGGTGCTGAGGGAGCGCCGCACTGTTGGAGGGGCAGTACAGAGTGAGCGCCGCACTGTCGGAGGGGCGGTACTGAGCGAGTGCCGCACTGTCGGAGGGGCAGTACTGAGGGAGCGCCGCACTGTCGGAGGGGCAGTACTGAGGGAGCGCTGCACTGTCGGAGGGGCAGTGCTGAGGGAGCGCTGCACTGTCGGAAGGGCAGTACTGAGGGAGCGCTGCACTGTCGGAGGGGCAGTACTGAGAGAGTGCTGCACTGTCGGAGGGGCGGTACTGACTTAGCGCCGCACTGTCGGAGGGGCAGTACTGAGTGAGCGCCGCGCTGTTGGAGGGGCAGTGCTGAGTGAGCGCCGCGCTGTCAGAGGGACAGTACTGAGTGAGCGCCGCACTGTCGGAGGGGCAGTACTGAGGGAGCGCCGCACTGTCGGAGGGACGGTACTGAGGGAGCGCGGCACTGTCGGAGGGGCGGTTCTGAGGGAGCGCCGCACTGTCGGAGGGGTGGTACTGAGGGAGCGCCGCACTGTCGGAGAGGCGGTGCTGAGGGAGCGCCGCACTGTTGGAGGGGCAGTACACAGTGAGCGCCGCACTGTCGGAGGGGCGGTACTGAGCGAGTGCCGCACTGTCGGAGGGGCAGTACTGAGGGAGCGCCGCACTGTCGGAGGGGCAGTACTGAGGGAGCGCCGCACTGTCGGAGGAGCAGTACTGAGGGAGTGCTGCACTGTCAGAGGGGCAGTACTGAGGGAGCGCCGCACTGTCGGAAGGTTAGTACTGAGGGAGCGCTGCACTGTCAGAGGGGCAGTACTGAGCAAGCACTGCACTGTCGGAGGGGCAGTTTTGAGAGAGTGCTGCACTGTCGGAGGGGCAGTATTGAGGGAGCGCCACACTGTCGGAGGGGCTGTACTGAGGGAGCGCTGCACTGTGAGAGGGGCAGTACTGAGGGAGCGCCGCACTGTCGGAGGGTCAGTACTGAGGGAGCGCCGCACTGTCGGAGAATCAGTACTGAGGGAGCGCCGCACTGTTGGATGGGCAGTAATGAGGGAGCGCCGCACTGTCGGAGGATCTGTACTGTGGGAGCGCCGCACTGTCGGAGGGGCAGTACTGAGGGAGCTCCGCACTGTCGAGGGAGCAGTGCTGATGGAACGCCGCACTGTCGGAGGGGCAGTACTGAGGGAGCGCCGCACTGTTGGAGGGTCAGTACTGAGGGAGCGCAGCACTGTCGGAGGTGGCGTTTCTCGAATGAGATGTTAAACTCAGACTTTGCTGCCCTATCAAATGGATGTAAAATTTCCCACTGCCAATTTGGGAATAATAGCAGGGTAATTCTTCCAGGTGTCCTGGATCCAATATTTATCCCTCAACCAGCACCACTAAAAACAGTTTATCTGGTCCTTATCACATTGCTTTCTGTGTGATCTTGTTGTGTGCAAATTTGTTTCTGCCTCTCCTACATTTCAGAGGCTAGCGATCATATAATACTTCAAAGGCCATAAAGAGCTTTGGGACGTCCTGAGGTTGTCAAAGGCGCTTTACAAATGCAAGTCTCCCTTTCTTTCTTGCTCTCTGAATGGGAATTGCCATGGCACCGTGGAGGGAGGTAGGATACAATAATCAGGGGACACCGATTCAAGGTGATTGCTAAAGAATCAGAGGTGAGATGAGGAGAAATTTTTCATGCAAAGAATCCGCCACCATCAACATCCTGGGGGTTACCATTGACCAGAAATTTAACTGGACCAGCCACATAAATACTGTGGCAACAAGAGCAGGTCATCGTCATAGCGTCATAGAAATATACAGCACAGCAAGAGGCCCTTCGGCCCTTCGTGTCCACACCAGCCATCAAGCCCTGTCTAATCTAACCCCATTTTCCAGCACTTGGTCCGTAGCCTTGTATGCTATGACGACTCAAGTGCTCATCTAAATTCTTCTTGAATGTTGTGAGGGTTCCTGCCTCTAGCACCCTTTCAGGCAGTGAGTTCCAGATTCCAACCACCCTCTGGGTGAAAAAATATTTCCTCAAATCCCCTCGAAACCTCCTGCGCCTTACCTTGAATCTATGCCCCCTGGTTATTGACCCCTCTACTAAGGGGAAAAGTTCCTTTCTATCTCCCCGATCTATGCCCCTCATAATTTTGTACACCTCAATCAGGTCCCCCCTCAGCCTTCTCTGCTCTAAGGAAAACAACCCCAGCCTGTCCAGTCTCTCTTCATAGCTGAAGCGCTCCAGCCCAGCTAACATCCTGATGAATCTCCTCTGCACCCTCTCCAATGCAATCACATCCTTCCTATAGTGTGGCGACCAGAACTGCACACAGTATTCCAGCTGTGGCCTAACCAGCGTTTTGTACAGCTCCATCATAACCTCCCTGCTCTTATATTCTATGCCTCGGCTAATGAAGGCAAGTGTCCCCTATGCCTTTTTAACCACCTCATCTAGCTGTCCTGCTGCCCTCAGGGATCTATGTACATGCATACCAAGGTCCCTCTGATCCTCTGTCTTTCCTAGGGTCCTACCATTCATTGTGTCTTCCCTTGCCTTGTTAGTCCTCCCAAAATGCATCACCTCACACTTTTCAGGGTTAAATTCCATTTGCCACTGTGCTGCCCATCTGACCAACCCGTCTATATCGTCCTGTAGCCTGAGGCTTCCCTCCTCGCTTTTTACCACCCCACCAATTTTCGTGTCATCTGCGAACTTACTGATCATACCTTTTACATTCACAGCCAAATCATTAATGTGGACCACAAACTGCAAGGGACCCAGCACCGATCCGTGCGGTACACCACTGGACACAGGCTTCCAGTCACAAAAACCCAGGTGAGAGGCTGGGTATTCTACGGCGAGTGTCTAACCTCCTGACTTCCCAAAGCCTTTCCACCATCGACAAGGCACAAGTCAGGAGTGTGATGGAATACTCTCCACTTGCCTGGGATGAGTGCAGCTCCAACAACACTCAAGAAGCTCGACACCATCCAGGACAAAGCAGCCCATTTGATTGTCACCCCATCCACCTCCTTAAACATTCACTCCCTCCACCACCGGCGGACCGTGCCTGCAGTGTGTACCATCGACAAGATGCATTGCAGCAACTCACCAAGGTTTCTTCGACAGCACCTCCCAAACCCGTGACCTCCACCATCGAGAAGGACAATGGGAGCAGGCACATGGGCACACCACCACCTTCAAGTTCTCCTCCAAGTCACACACACCATCCTGACTTAGAAGTATATCACTGACCCTTCATCGTCACTGGGACAAAATCCTGGAACTCCCTCCCTAACAGCCCTGTGGGAGCACCATCACCACACAGACTGCAGCGGTTCAAGAAGGCGGCTCACCACCACCTTCGAGGGCAAGTAGAGATGGGCAGCAAATGCTGGCCTTGCCAGTGACACCCAAATCCTAAGGAATGAAGAAAATTTTTCACCCACCGCTGTATCCATCAGGAAGGGCACGGGATGAGAGAGTGATGAATAGCAGGCGTCAATCGAGGTCACACCTACCTTACCCTCCACTGTATCCACGAAGAAGGGCTTGCTCCAGATAAAAACTCCCTTGGTTATACTGTTCGTTCCGGATTCCCACTCGAATCCAGTCAAGTCTTCATCCTCTTTCCCCATCAAGACCTGGTCACCACAGACCTGCGGAAGATGGACCAGAGGTTAAAAGAGGCGGAATTTTCATGCCTCACATGTCCGAGGCAAGTTCCCTCCTTTCCCAAGTGGATCAAAACCTCAGAGAATTCAGGGCCACAGAGCGAAGGTGCTAATCAGAAGGGAGGCATCAAGGGATAGGTGCCTGGCAGTGTAGCCGTCAAGGCAGGTGAGTAATAGTGTCCCCCGCCCCCCGCGATGTCAATGTTGTCACCATTGCTCAACTCAATACACAGAAATTACAGGACATCCTCAAGATGGAGGGAGAGAGACTGAGGGATTGGAGATGGAGGGAGAGAGACTGAGGGATTGGAGATGGAGGGAGCGAGACTGAGGGATTGGAGATGGAGGGAGAGACACTGAGGGATTGGAGATGGAGGGAGAGACACTGAGGGATTGGAGATGGAGGGAGAGACACTGAGGGATTGGAGATCGAGGGAGAGAGACTGAGGGATTGGAGATGGAGGGAGAGAGACTGAGGGATTGGAGATGGAGGGAGAGAGACTGAGGGATTGGAGATGGAGGGAGAGAGACTGAGGGATTGGAGATGGAGGGAGAGAGACAGAGGGATTGGAGATGGAGGGAAAGACTAAGGGATTGGAGGTGGAGGGAGAGACACTGAGGGATTGGAGATGGAGGGAGAGAGACTGAGGGATTGGAGATGGAGGGAGAGACTGAGGGATTGGAGGTGGAGGGAGAGAGACTGAGGGATTGGAGATGGAGGGAGAGACACTGAGGGATTGGAGATGGAGGGAGAGACACTGAGGGATTGGAGATGGAGGGAGAGACACTGCGGGATTGGAGATGAAGGGAGAGAGACTGAGGGATTGGAGATGGAGGGAGAGAGACTGAGGGATTGGAGCTGGAGGGAGAGACATTGAGGGATTGGAGATGGAGGGAGAGACACTGAGGGATTGGAGATGGAGGGAGAGAGACTGAGGGATTGGTGATGGAGGGAGAGACACTGAGGGATTGGAGATGGAGGGAGAGACACTGAGGGATTGGAGATGGAGGGAGAGACACTGAGGGAATGGAGATGGAGGGAGAGACACTGAGGGATTGGAGATGGAGGGAGAGACACTGAGGGATTGGAGATGGAGGGAGAGAGGCTGAGGGATTGGACATGGAGGGAGAGAGACTGAGGGATTGGAGATGGAGGGAGAGAGACTGAGGGATTGGAGATGGAGGGAGAGAGAGACTGAGGGATTGGAGATGGAGGGAGAGAGACTGAGGGATTGAAGATGGATGGAGAGACACTGAGGGATTGGAGATGGAGGGAGAGAGACTGGGGGATTGAAGATGGAGGGAGAGACACTGAGGGATTGGAGATGGAGGGAGAGACACTGAGGGATTGGAGATGGAGGGAGAGACACTGAGTGATTGGAGATGGAGGGAGAGAGACTGAGGGATTGGAGATGGAGGGAGAGAGACAGAGGGATTGGAGATGGAGGGAGAGAGACTGAGGGATTGGAGATGGAGGGAGAGACACTGAGGGATTAGAGATGGAGAGAGAGACACTGAGGGATTGGAGATGGAGGGAGAGACACTGAGGGATAGAAGATGGAGGGAGAGAGATTGAGGGATTGGAGATGGAGGGAGAGACACTGAGGGATTGGAGATGGAGGGAGAGAGAGACTGAGGGATTGGAGATGGAGGGAGAGAGACTGAGGGATTGGAGATGGAGGGAGAGAGAGACTGAGGGATTGGAGATCGAGGGAGAGACACTGAGGGATTGGAGATGGAGGGAGAGAGACTGAGGAATTGGAGATGGAGGGAGAGAGACTGAGGGACTGGAGATGGAGGGAGAGACACTGAGGGATTGGAGATGGAGGGAGAGACACTGAGGGATTGGAGATGGAGGGAGAGAGACTGAGGGATTGGAGATGGAGGGAGAGACACTGAGGGATTGGAGATGGAGGGAGAGACACTGAGGGATTGGAGGTGGAGGGAGAGACACTGAGGGATTGGAGATGGAGGGAGTGAGACTGAGGGATTGGAGATCGAGGGAGAGAGACTGAGGGATTGGAGATGGAGGGAGAGACACTGAGGGGTTGGAGATGGAGGGAGAGAGACTGAGGGATGGAGATGGAGGGGGAGACACTGAGGGATTCGAGATGGAGTGAGAGCCACTGAGGGATTGGAGATGGAGGGAGAGAGACTGAGGTATTGGTAATGGAGGGAGAGACACTGAAGGATTGGAGATGGAGGGAGAGACACTGAGGGATTGGAGATGGAGGGAGAGAGACTGAGGGATTGGAGATGGAGGGAGAGACACTGAGGGATTGCAGATGGAGGGAGAGAGACTGAGGGATTGGAGATTGAGGGAGAGACACTGAGGGGTTGGAGATGGAGGGAGAGTCACTGAGGGATTGGAGATGTAGGGAGAGACACTGAGCGATTGGAGATGGAGGGAGAGACACTGAGGGATTGGAAATGGAGGGAGAGACACTGAGGGGTTGGAGATGGAGGAAGAGAGAGACTGAGGGATTGGAGATGGAGGGAGAGAGACTGAGGAAATGGAAATGGAGGGAGAGACACTGAGGGATTGGAGATGGAGGGAGAGGCACTGAGGGTTTGGAGATGGAGGGAGAGAGACTGAATGATTGGAGATGGAGGGAGAGACACTGAGGGATTGGAGATGGAGGGATAGACACTGAGGGATTGGAGGTGGAGGGAAATACACTGTGGGGTTGGAGATGGAGGGAGAGACACTGAGGGATTGGAGATGGAGGGAGAGACACTTAGGGATTGGAGATGGAGGGAGAGAGAGACTGAGGGATTGGAGATGGAGGGAGAGAGACTGAGGGATTGGAGATGGTGGGAGAGAGAGACTGAGGGATTGGAGATAGAGGGAGAGACAATGAGTGATTGGAGATGGAAGGAGAGACACTGAGGGATTGGAGATGGAGGGAGAGACACTGAGGGACTGGAGATGGAGGGAGTGAGACTGAGGGATTGGAGATCGATGGAGAGAGACTGAGGGATTGGAGATGGAGGGATAGACACTGAGGGGTTGGAGATGGAGGGAGAGAGACTGAGGGATTGGAGGTGGAGGGAGAGAGACTGAGGGATTGGAGATGGAGGGAGAGACACTGAAGGATTGGAGATGGAGGGAGAGACACTGAGGGATTGGAGATGGAGGGAGAAAGTCTGAGGGATTGGGGATGGTGGGAGAGACACTGAGGGATTGGAGATGGAGGGAGAGAGACTGAGGGATTGGAGATGGAGGGAGAAACACTGAGGCATTGGAGATGGAGGGAGAGACACTGAGGGATTGGAGATGGAGGGAGAGACACTGAGGGATTGGAGATGAAGGGAGAGACACTGAGGTATTGGAAATGGAGGGAGAGACACTGAGAATTTGGAGATGGAGGAAGAGAGAGACTGAGGGATTGGAGATGGAGGGAGAGGGACTGAGGGATTGGAGATAGTGGGATAGAAAAACGGAGGGATTGGAGATGGAGGGAGAGAGAGACTGAGGGATTGGAGATGGAGGGAGGAAGACTGAGGGATTGGAGATTGAGGGTGAGAGACTGAGGGTTTGGAGATTGAGGGAGGGAGACTGAGGGATTGGCGATGGAGGTAGAGACACTGAGGGATTGGAGATGGAGGGAGAGACACTGAGCGATTGGAGATGGAGGGAGAGACACTGAGCGATTGGAGATGGAGGGAGAGAGACTGAGTGATTGGAGATGGAGGGAGAGACACTGAGGTATTGGAGGTGGAGGGATAGACACTGAGGGGTTGGAGATGGAGGCAGAGTCACTGAAGGATTGGAGATGGAGGGAGAGGCACTGAGGGATTGGAGATGGAGGGAGAGACACTGAGGGATTGGAGATGGAGGGAGAGAGAGACTGAGGGATAGGAGATGGAGGGAGAGAGACTGAGGGATTGGAGGTGGAGGGAGAGACACTGAGGGATTGGAGATGGAGGGAGAGAGACTGAGGGATTGGAGATGAAGGGAGAGAATGAGGGATTGGAGGTGGATGGAGAGAGACTGAGGGATTGGAGATGGAGGGAGAGACACTGAGGGATTGGAGTTGGAGGGAGAGACACTGAGGGATTGGAGATGGAGGGAGAGACATTGAGGGATTGGAGATGGAGGGAGAGAGACTGAGGTATTGGAGATGGAGGGAGAGAGACTGAGGGATTGGAGATGGAGGGAGAGAGAGACTGAGGGATTGGAGATGGAGGGAGAGAGACTGAGGGATTGCAGATGGAGGGAAAGACACTGAGGGATTGGAGATGGAGGGAGAGACACTGAGGGATTGAGGATGGAGGGAGAGGCACTGAGGGATTGGAGATGGAGGGAGAGACACTGAGGGATTGGAGATGGAGGGAGAGAGACTGAGGGATTGGAGATGGAGGGAGAGACACTGAGGGATTGGAGATGGAGGGAGAGACACTGAGGGATAGGAGATGGAGGGAGAGACACTGAGGGATTGGAGATGGAGAGAGAGAGACTGAGGGATTGGAGATGGAGGGAGAGAGACTGAGGGATTCGAGATGGAGGGAGAGAGACTGAGGGATTGGAGATTGAGGGAGAGACACTGAGAGATTAGAGATGGAGAGAGAGACACTGAGGGATTGGAGATGGAGGGAGAAACATTGAGGGATTGGAGATGGAGGGAGAGAGACTGAGGGATTGGAGATGGAGGGAGAGACACTGAGGGATTGGAGATGGAGGGAGAGAGAGACTGAGGGATTGGAGATGGAGGGAAAGAGACTGAGAGTTTGGAGATGGAGGGAGAGAGAGGCTGAGGGATTGGAGATGGAGGGAGAGACGCTGAGTGATTAAAGATGGAGGGAGAGGCACTGAGGGATTGGAGATGGAGGGAGAGAGACTGAGGAATTGGAGATGGAGGGAGAGACACTGAGGAATTTGAGATGGAGGGAGAGACACTGAGGGTTTGGAGATGGATGGAGAGATACTGAGGGATTGGTAATGGAGGGAGAGAGACTGAGGGATTGGAGATAAACGGAGAGAGACTGAGGGATTGGAGAGAGAGGGAGAGAGAGACTGAGGTATTGGAAATGGAGGGAGAGACACTGAGGGATTGGAGATGGAGGGAGAGAGACTGAGGGATTGGAGATGGAGGGAGAGACACTGAGGCATTGGAGATGGAGGGAGAGACACTGAGGGATTAGAGATGGAGGGAGAGAGACTCGGGGTTTGGAGATGGAGGGAGAGAGACTGAGGGATTGGAGATGGAGGGAGAAACACTGAGGGATTGGTGATGGAGGGAGAGACACTGACGGAATTGAGAAGGAGGGAGAGAGACTGAGGGATTGGAGATGGAGGGAGAGAGACTGAGGAATTGGAGATGGAGGGACAGACACTGAGGTGTTGGAGATGGAGGGCGAGAAACTGAGGGATTGGAGATGGAGGGAGAGACACTGATTAATTGGAGATGGAGGGACAAACACTGAGGGATTGGAGATGAAGGGAGAGACACTGAGGGATTGGAGATGGAGGGAGAGAGACTGAGGGATTGGAGATGGAGAGAGAGAGACTGAGGGATTGGAGATGGAGGGAGAGACACTGATGGTTTGGAGATGGAGGGAGAGACACTGAGGGATTGAGGATGGAGGGAGAGACACTGAGGGATTGGAGATGGAGGGAGAGAGACTGAGGGATTGGAGATGGAGGGAGAGAGACTCAGGGATTGGAGATGGAGGGAGAGTGACTGAGGGATTGGAGTTGGAGGGACAGACACTGAGGGGTTGGAGATGGAGGGAGAGAGACTGAGGGATTGGAGATGGAGGGAGAGACACTGACGGATTGGAGATGGAGGGACAAACAATGAGGGATTTGAGATGGAGGGAGAGTCAATGAGGGATTGGAGATGGGGGGAGAGAGACTGAGGGATTGGAGATCGAGGGAGAGAGACTGAGGGATTGGAGATCGAGGGAGAGACACTGAGGGATTGGAGATGGAGGGACAAACAATGAGGGATTGGAGATGGAGGGAGAGACACTGAGGGATTGGAGATGGAGGGAGAGAGACTGAGGGATTGGAGATCGTGGGAGAGAGACTGAGGGATTGGAGATCGAGGGAGAGACACTGAGGGATTGGAGATGGAGGGAGAGAGACTGAGGAATTGGAGATGGAGGGAGAGAGACTGAGGGACTGGAGATGGAGGGAGAGACACTGAGGGATTAGAGATGGAGGGAGTGACACTGAGAGATTGGAGATGGAGGGAGAGAGACTGAGGGATTGGAGATGGAGGGAGAGACACTGAGGGATTGGAGATGGAGGGAGAGACACTGCGGGATTGGAGATGGAGGGAGAGACACTGAGGGATTGGAGGTGGAGGGAGTGAGACTGAGGGATTGGAGATCGAGGGAGAGAGACTGAGGGATTGGAGATGGAGGGAGAGACACTGTGGGGTTGGAGATGGAGGGAGAGAGACTGAGGGAAGGAGATGGAGGGGGAGACACTGAGGGCTTCGAGATGGAGGGAGAGACTCTGAGGGATTGGAGATGGATGGAGAGAGACTGAAGGATTGGCGATGGAGGGAGAGACACTGAAGGATGGGAGATGGAGGGAGAGACACTGAGTGATTGGAGATGGAGGGAGAGAGACGGAGGGATTGGAGATGGAGGGAGAGACACTGAGGGATTGCAGATGGAGGGAGAGAGACTGAGGGATTGGAGATGGAGGGAGAGACACTGAGGGATTGGAGATGGAGGGAGAGACACTGAGGGATTGGAGATGTAGGGAGAGACACTGAGGGATTGGAGATGAAGGGAGAGACACTGAGGGATTGGAAGTGGAGGGAGAGACACTGAGGGGTTGGAGATGGTGGAAGAGAGAGACTGAGGGATTGGAGATGGAGGGAGAGAGACTGAGGGATTGGAGATGGAGGGAGAGGCACTGAGGGATTGGAGATGGTGGGAGAGACACTGAGGGATTGGAGATGGAGGGAGAGACACTGAGGGATTGGAGATGGAGGGAGAGAGACTGAATGATTGGAGATGGAGGGAGAGACACTGAGGGTTTGGAGATGCAGGGATAGACACTGAGGGATTGGAGGTGGAGGGAGTTACACTGAGGGATTGGAGATGGAGGGAGAGACACTGAGGGATTGGAGATGGAGGGAGAGACACTGAGGGATTGGAGGTGGATGGAGAGAGAGACTGAGGGATTGGAGATGGAGGGAGAGAGACTGAGGGATTGGAGATGGAGGGAGAGAGAGACTGAGGGATTGGAGATAGAGGGAGAGACAATGAGGGATTGGAGATGGAGGGAGAGACACTGAGGGATTGGAGATGGAGGGAGAGACACTGAGGGATTGGAGATGGAGGGAGTGAGACTGAGGGATTGGAGATCGATGGAGAGAAACTGAGGGATTGGAGATGGAGGGAGAGATACTAAGGGGTTGGAGATGGAGGGAGAGAGACTGAGGGATTGGAGATGGAGGGGGAGACACTGAGGGATTGGAGATGGAGAGAGAGACACTGAGGGATTGGAGATGGAGGGAGAGAGACTGAGGGATTGGAGATGGAGGGAGAGACACTGAAGGATTGGAGATGGAGGGAGAGACACTGAGGGATTGGAGATGGAGTGAGAGAGACTGAGGGATTGGAGATGGTGGGAGAGACACTGAGGGATTGGAGATGGAGGGAGAGAGACTGAGCGATTGGAGATTGAGGGAGAGACACTGAGGGATTGGAGATGGAGGGAGAGATACTGAGGGATTGGAGATGGAGGGAGAGACACTGAGGGATTGGAGATGGAGGGAGAGACACTGAGGGATTGGAAATGGAGGGAGCGACACTGAGAGGTTGGAGATGGAGGTAGAGAGAGATTGAGGGATTGGAGATGGAGGGAGAGGGACTGAAGAATTGGAGATAGAGGGAGAGAAAGACGGAGGGATTGGAGATGGAGGGAGAGAGAGACTGAGGGATTGGAGGTGGAGGGAGGGAGACTGAGGGATTGGAGATTGTGGGAGAGAGACTGAGGTTTTGGAGATTGAGGGAGAGAGACTGAGGGATTGGGAATGGAGGGAGAGACACTGAGGGATTGGAAATGGAGGGAGAGACACTGAGGGATTGGAGATGGAGGGAGAGACACTGAGGGATTGGAGATGGAGGGAGAGACACTGAGGGATTGGAGATGGAGGGAGAGAGACTGAGTGATTGGAGATGGAGGGAGAGACACTGAGCGATTGGAGACGGAGGGAGAGACACTGAGGGATTTGAGATGGAGGGAGAGACATAGAGGGATTGGAGATGGAGGGAGAGAGACTGAGGGATTGGAGATGGAGGGAGAGAGACTGAGGGATTGGAGATCGAGGGAAAGACACTGAGGGATTGGAGATGGAGGGAGAGACACTGAGCGATTGAAGATGGAGGGAGAGACACTGAGGGATTGGAGATGGAGGGAGAGACACTGAGCGATTGGAGATGGAGGGAGAGAGACTGAGGGATTGGAGATGGAGGGAGAGACACTGAGGGATTGGAGATGGAGGGAGAGACACTGAGGGATTGGAGATGGAGGGCGAGACACTGAGGGATTGGAGATGGAGGGAGAGAGACTGAGGGATTGGAGATGGAGGGAGAGAGACTGAGGGATTGGAGTTGGAGGGAGAGATACTGAGGGGTTGGAGATGGAGGGAGAGAGACTGAGGGATTGGAGATGGAGGGGGAGACACTGAGGGATTGGAGATGGAGGGAGAGACACTGAGGGATTGGAGATGGAGGGAGAGAGACTGAGGGATTGGAGATGGAGGGAGAGACACTGAAGGATTGGAGATGGAGGGAGAGACACTGAGGGATTGGAGATGGAGTGAGAGAGACTGAGGGATTGGAGATGGTGGGAGAGACACTGAGGGATTGGAGATGGAGGGAGAGAGACTGAGGGATTGGAGATTGAGGGAGAGACACTGAGGGATTGGAGATGGAGGGAGAGACACTGAGGGATTGGAGATGGAGGGAGAGACACTGAGGGATTGGAGATGGAGGGAGAGACACTGAGGGATTGGAAATGGAGGGAGCGACACTGAGAGGTTGGAGATGGAGGTAGAGAGAGACTGAGGGATTGGAGATGGAGCGAGAGGGACTGAAGGATTGGAGATAGAGGGAGAGAAAGACGGAGGGATTGGAGATGGAGGGAGAGAGAGACTGAGGGATTGGAGATGGAGGGAGGGAGACTGAGGGATTGGAGATTGAGGGAGAGAGACTGAGGGTTTGGAGATTGAGGGAGAGAGACTGAGGGATTGGGGATGGAGGGAGAGACACTGAGGGATTGGAGATGGAGGGAGAGACACTGAGGGATTGGAGATGGAGGGAGAGACACTGAGGGATTGGAGATGGAGGGAGAGACACTGAGGGATTGGAGATGGAGGGAGAGAGACTGAGTGATTGGAGATGGAGGGAGAGACACTGAGCGATTGGAGATGGAGGGAGAGACACTGAGGGATTGGAGATGGAGGGAGAGACATAGAGGGATTGGAGATGGAGGGAGAGAGACTGAGGGATTGGAGATAGAGGGAGAGAGACTGAGGGATTGGAGATGGAGGGAGAGACACTGAGCGATTGAGGATGGAGCGAGAGAGACTGAGGGATTGGAGATGGAGGGAGACACACTGAGGGATTGGAGATGGAGGGAGAGAGAGACTGAGGGATTGGAAATGGAGGGAGAGAGAAACTGAGGGATTGGAGATGGAGGGAGAGAGACACTGAGGGAATGGAAATCGAGGGAGAGACACTGAGGGATCGGAGATGGAGGGAGGGAGAGCCTGAGGGACTGGAGATGGAGGTAGAGGCACTGAGGGATTGGAGTTAGAGGGAGAGACACTGAGGGATTGGAGATGGAAGGAGAGAGACTGAGGGATTGGAGATGGAGGGAGAGACACTGAGGGACTGGAGATGGACGGAGAGACACTGAGGGATTGGAGATGAAGGGAGAGACACTGAGGGATTGGAAATGGAGGGAGAGACACTGAGGGATTGGAGATGGACGGAGAGACACTGAGGAATTGGAGATGGAGGGAGAGAGACTGAGGGATTGGAGATGGAGGGAGAGACACAGAGGGATTGGAGATGGAGGGAGAGACACTGACTGTTTGGAGATGGAGGGAGAGAGACTGAGGGATTGGAGATGGAGGGAGAGAGACTCAGGGATTGGAGATGGAGGGAGAGACACTGAGGGATTGGAGATGGTGGGAGAAACACTGAGGGATTGGAGATGGAGGGAGAGACACTGAATGATTGGAGATGGAGGGAGAGACACTGAGGGATTGGAGGTGGAGGGAGAGAGACTGAGGGACTGGAAATGGAGGGAGAGAGACTGAGGGATTGGAGATGGAGGGAGAGAGACTGAGGGATTGGAGATGGAGGGAGAGAGACAGAGGGATTGGAGATGGAGGGATAGAGATTGTGGGATTGGAGATGGAGGGATAGACACAGAGGGATTGGAGATGGAGGGAGAGACACTGAGGGATTGGAGATGAGGGAGAGAGACTGAGTGATTGGAGATGGGGGAGAGAGAGACTGAGGGATTGGAAATGGAGCGAGAGAGACTGAGGGATTGGAAATGGAGGGAGAGACACTGAGGGATTGGAGATAGAGGGAGAGACACTGAGGGATTGGAGATGGAGGGAGAGACACTGAGGGATTGGAGATGGAGGGAGAGAGACTGAGGGATTGGAGATGGAGGGAGTGACACTGAGGGATTGGAGATGGAGGGAGAGACACTGAGGGATTGGAGATGGAGGGAGAGACACTGAGGGGTTGGAGATGGAAGTTGAGACACTGAGGGATTGGAGATGGAGGGAGAGGCACTGAGGGATTGGAGATGTTGGGAGAGAGACTGAGGGATTGGAGATGTTGGGAGAGAGACTGGGGGATTGGAGATGGAGGGAGACACACTGAGGGATTGGAGAAGGAGGGAGAGAGACAGAGGGATTGGAGATGGAGGGAGTGACACTGAGGGATTGGAGATGGAGGGAGAGACACTGAGGGATTGGAGATGGAGGGAGAGACACTGAGGGGTTGGAGATGGAAGTTGAGACACTGAGGGATTGGAGATGGAGGGAGAGACACTGAGGGATTGGAGATGTTGGGAGAGAGACTGAGGGATTGGAGATGGAGGGAGACACACTGAGGGATTGGAGATGGAGGGAGAGAGAGACTGAGGGATTGGAAATGGAGGGAGAGAGAAACTGAGGGATTGGAGATGGAGGGAGAGAGACACTGAGGGAATGGAAATCGAGGGAGAGACACTGAGGGATCGGAGATGGAGGGAGAGAGAGACTGAGGGACTGGAGATGGAGGGAGAGGCACTGAGGGATTGGAGTTAGAGGGAGAGACACTGAGGGATTGGAGATGGAAGGAGAGAGGCTGAGGGATTGGAGATGGAGGGAGAGACACTGAGGGATTGGAGATGGAGGGAGAGACAGTGAGGGATTGGAGATGGAGGGAGAGACACTGAGAGATTGGAGGTGGAGGGAGAGAGACTGAGGGGCTGGAGATGGAGGGAGAGAGACTGAGGGATTGGAGATGGAGGGAGAGAGACTGAGGGATTGGAGATGGAGGGAGAGAGACAGAGGGATTGGAGATGGAGGGAGAGACACTGAGGGATTGGAGATGGAGGGAGAGACACTGAGGGATTGGAGATGGAGGGAGAGAGTCTGAGGGATTGGAGATGGAGGGAGTGACACTGAGGAATTGGAGATGGAGGGAGAGACAGTGAGGGATTGGAGATGGAGGGAGAGACACTGAGGGATTGGAAATGTTGGGAGAGAGACTGAGGGATTGGAGATGGAGGGAGAGAGAGACTGAGGGATGGGAAATGGAGGGAGAGATACTGAGTGATTGGAGATGGAGGGAGAGACACTGAGGGATTGGAGATGGAGGTGGAGACACTGAGGAATTGGATTTGGAGGGAGAGACACTGAGGGATTGGCGATGGAGGGAGAGAGACTGAGGGATTGGAGATTGAGGGAGAGACACTGGGGGATTGGAGATGGAGGGAGAGACACTGAGGGACTGGAGTTGGAGGGAGAGAGACTGAGGGATTGGAAATGGAGGGAGAGGGACTGAGGGAATGGAGATGGAGGGAGAGACTGAGGGATTGGAGATGGAGGAAGAGACACTGAGGGATTGAAGATAGAGGGAGAGAGACTGCGGGATTGGAGATGGAGGGAGAGAGACTGAGGGTTTGGAGATGGAGGGAGAGACACTGAGGGATTGGAGAGGGAGGGAGAGACACTGGGGAATTGGAGATGGAGGGAGAGACACTGAGGGATTGGAGATGGAGGGAGAGGGACTGGGGGATTGTAGATGGAGGGAGAGAGACACTGAGGGATTGGAGATGGAGGGAGAGACACTGAGGGATTGTAGATGGAGGGAGAGAGACTGAGGGACTGGAGATGGACGGAGAGACACTGAGGGATTGGAGATAGAGGGAGAGACACTGAGGGATTGGAGAAGGAGGGAGAGAGACACTGAGGGATTGGAGATGGAGGGAGAGAGAAACTGAGGGATTGGAGATGGAGGGAGAGACACTGAGGGCCTGGAGATGGAGGGAGAGACACTGAGGGATTGGAAATGGAGGGAGAGACACTGAGGGATTGGAGATGGACGGAGAGACACGGAGGGATTGGAGATGGAGGGAGAGAGACTGAGGGATTGGAGATGGAGGGAGAGACACAGAGGGATTGGAGATGGAGTGAGAGACACTGAGGGTTTGGAGATGGAGGGAGAGAGTCTGAGTGATTGGGGATGGAGGGAGAGAGACTGAGGGATTGGAGATGGAGGGAGAGAGACTGAGGGATTGGAGATGGAGGGAGAGACACTGAGGGATTGAGGATGGAGGGAGAGGCACTGAGGGATTGGAGATGGAGGGAGAGACACTGAGGGATTGGAGATGGAGGGAGAGAGACTGAGGGATTGGAGATGGAGGGAGAGACACTGAGGGATTGGAGATGGAGGGAGAGACACTGAGGGATAGGAGATGGAGGGAGAGACACTGAGGGATTGGAGATGGAGGGAGAGAGACTGAGGGATTGGAGATGGAGGGAGAGAGACTGAGGGATTCGAGATGGAGGGAGAGAGACTGAGGGATTGGAGATTGAGGGAGAGACACTGAGAGATTAGAGATGGAGAGAGAGACACTGAGGGATTGGAGATGGAGGGAGAAACATTGAGGGATTGGAGATGGAGGGAGAGAGACTGAGGGATTGGAGATGGAGGGAGAGACACTGAGGGATTGGAGATGGAGGGAGAGAGAGACTGAGGGATTGGAGATGGAGGGAGAGAGACTGAGGGTTTGGAGATGGAGGGAGAGAGAGGCTGAGGGATTGGAGATGGAGGGAGAGACGCTGATTGATTAAAGATGGAGGGTGAGGCACTGAGGGATTGGAGATGGAGGGAGAGAGACTGAGGAATTGGAGATGGAGGGAGAGACACTGAGGAATTTGAGATGGAGGGAGAGACACTGAGGGATTGGAGATGGTTGGAGAGATACTGAGGGATTGGTAATGGAGGGAGAGAGACTGAGGGATTGGAGATAAACGGAGAGAGACTGAGGGATTGGAGAGAGAGGGAGAGAGAGACTGATGGATTGGAAATGGAGGGAGAGACACTGAGGGATTGGAGATGGAGGGAGAGAGACTGAGGGATTGGAGATGGAGGGAGAGACACTGAGGGATTGGAGATGGAGGGAGAGACACTGAGGGATTAGAGATGGAGGGAGAGAGACTCGGGGTTTGGAGATGGAGGGAGAGAGACTGAGGGATTGGAGATGGAGGGAGAGACACTGAGGGATTGGTGATGGAGGGAGAGACACTGACGGATTGGAGAAGGAGGGAGAGAGACTGAGGGATTGGAGATGGAGGGAGAGAGACTGAGGAATTGGAGATGGAGGGACAGACACTGAGGTGTTGGAGATGAAGGGCGAGAAACTGAGGGATTGGAGATGGAGGGAGAGACACTGATTAATTGGAGATGGAGGGACAAACACTGAGGGATTGGAGATGGAGGGAGAGACACTGAGGGATTGGAGATGGAGGGAGAGAGACTGAGGGATTGGAGATGGAGGGAGAGACACTGATGGTTTGGAGATGGAGGGAGAGACACTGAGGGATTGAGGATGGAGGGAGAGACACTGAGGGATTGGAGATGGAGGGAGAGAGACTGAGGGGTTGGAGATGGAGGGAGAGAGACTCAGGGATTGGAGATGGAGGGAGAGTGACTGAGGGATTGGAGTTGGAGGGACAGACACTGAGGGGTTGGAGATGGAGGGAGAGAGACTGAGGGATTGGAGATGGAGGGAGAGACACTGACGGATTGGAGATGGAGGGACAAACAATGAGGGATTTGAGATGGAGGGAGAGTCAATGAGGGATTGGAGATGGGGGGAGAGAGACTGAGGGATTGGAGATCGAGGGAGAGAGACTGAGGGATTGGAGATCGAGGGAGAGACACTGAGGGATTGGAGATGGAGGGACAAACAATGAGGGATTGGAGATGGAGGGAGAGACACTGAGGGATTGGAGATGGAGGGAGAGAGACTGAGGGATTGGAGATCGTGGGAGAGAGACTGAGGGATTGGAGATCGAGGGAGAGACACTGAGGGATTGGAGATGGAGGGAGAGAGACTGAGGAATTGGAGATGGAGGGAGAGACACTGAGGGACTGGAGATGGAGGGAGAGTCACTGAGGGATTGGAGATGGAGGGAGAGACACTGAGAGATTGGAGATGGAGGGAGAGAGACTGAGGGATTGGAGATGGAGGGAGAGACACTGAGGGATTGGAGATGGAGGGAGAGACACTGCGGGATTGGAGATGGAGGGAGAGACACTGAGGGATTGGAGGTGGAGGGAGTGAGACTGAGGTATTGGAGATCGAGGGAGAGAGACTGAGGGATTGGAGATGGAGGGAGAGACACTGTGGGGTTGGAGATGGAGGGAGAGAGACTGAGGGAAGGAGATGGAGGGGGAGACACTGAGGGATTCGAGATGGAGGGAGAGACTCTGAGGGATTGGAGATGGATGGAGAGAGACTGCGGGATTGGCGATGGAGGGAGAGACACTGAAGGATGGGAGATGGAGGGAGAGACACTGAGGGATTGGAGATGGAGGGAGAGAGACTGAGGGATTGGAGATGGAGGGAGAGACACTGAGGGATTGCAGATGGAGGGAGAGAGACTGAGGGATTGGAGATGGAGGGAGAGACACTGAGGGATTGGAGATGGAGGGAGAGACACTGAGGGATTGGAGATGTAGGGAGAGACACTGAGGGATTGGAGATGAAGGGAGAGACACTGAGGGATTGGAAGTGGAGGGAGAGACACTGAGGGGTTGGAGATGGTGGAAGAGAGAGACTGAGGGATTGGAGATGGAGGGAGAGAGACTGAGGGATTGGAGATGGAGGGAGAGGCACTGAGGGATTGGAGATGGTGGGAGAGACACTGAGGGATTGGAGATGGAGGGAGAGACACTGAGGGATTGGAGATGGAGGGAGAGAGACTGAATGATTGGAGATGGAGGGAGAGACACTGAGGGATTGGAGATGCAGGGATAGACACTGAGGGATTGGAGGTGGAGGGAGTTACACTGAGGGATTGGAGATGGAGGGAGAGACACTGAGGGATTGGAGATGGAGGGAGAGACACTGAGGGATTGGAGGTGGAGGGAGAGAGAGACTGAGGGATTGGAGATGGAGGGAGAGAGACTGAGGGATTGGAGATGGAGGGAGAGAGAGACTGAGGGATTGGAGATAGAGGGAGAGACAATGAGGGATTGGAGATGGAGGGAGAGACACTGAGGGATTGGAGATGGAGGGAGAGACACTGAGGGATTGGAGATGGAGGGAGTGAGACTGAGGGATTGGAGATCGATGGAGAGAGACTGAGGGATTGGAGATGGAGGGAGAGATACTAAGGGGTTGGAGATGGAGGGAGAGAGACTGAGGGATTGGAGATGGAGGGGGAGACACTGAGGGATTGGAGATGGAGAGAGAGACACTGAGGGATTGGAGATGGAGGGAGAGAGACTGAGGGATTGGAGATGGAGGGAGAGACACTGAAGGATTGGAGATGGAGGGAGAGACACTGAGGGATTGGAGATGGAATGAGAGAGACTGAGGGATTGGAGATGGTGGGAGAGACACTGAGGGATTGGAGATGGAGGGAGAGAGACTGAGCGATTGGAGATTGAGGGAGAGACACTGAGGGATTGGAGATGGCGGGAGAGATACTGAGGGATTGGAGATGGAGGGAGAGACACTGAGGGATTGGAGATGGAGGGAGAGACACTGAGGGATTGGAAATGGAGGGACAAACACTGAGGGATTGGAGATGGAGGGAGAGACACTGAGGGATTGGAGATGGAGGGAGAGAGACTGAGGGATTGGAGATGGAGGGAGAGACACTGATGGTTTGGAGATGGAGGGAGAGACACTGAGGGATTGAGGATGGAGGGAGAGACACTGAGGGATTGGAGATGGAGGGAGAGAGACTGAGGGGTTGGAGATGGAGGGAGAGAGACTCAGGGATTGGAGATGGAGGGAGAGTGACTGAGGGATTGGAGTTGGAGGGACAGACACTGAGGGGTTGGAGATGGAGGGAGAGAGACTGAGGGATTGGAGATGGAGGGAGAGACACTGACGGATTGGAGATGGAGGGACAAACAATGAGGGATTTGAGATGGAGGGAGAGTCAATGAGGGATTGGAGATGGGGGGAGAGAGACTGAGGGATTGGAGATCGAGGGAGAGAGACTGAGGGATTGGAGATCGAGGGAGAGACACTGAGGGATTGGAGATGGAGGGACAAACAATGAGGGATTGGAGATGGAGGGAGAGACACTGAGGGATTGGAGATGGAGGGAGAGAGACTGAGGGATTGGAGATCGTGGGAGAGAGACTGAGGGATTGGAGATCGAGGGAGAGACACTGAGGGATTGGAGATGGAGGGAGAGAGACTGAGGAATTGGAGATGGAGGGAGAGACACTGAGGGACTGGAGATGGAGGGAGAGTCACTGAGGGATTGGAGATGGAGGGAGAGACACTGAGAGATTGGAGATGGAGGGAGAGAGACTGAGGGATTGGAGATGGAGGGAGAGACACTGAGGGATTGGAGATGGAGGGAGAGACACTGCGGGATTGGAGATGGAGGGAGAGACACTGAGGGATTGGAGGTGGAGGGAGTGAGACTGAGGTATTGGAGATCGAGGGAGAGAGACTGAGGGATTGGAGATGGAGGGAGAGACACTGTGGGGTTGGAGATGGAGGGAGAGAGACTGAGGGAAGGAGATGGAGGGGGAGACACTGAGGGATTCGAGATGGAGGGAGAGACTCTGAGGGATTGGAGATGGATGGAGAGAGACTGCGGGATTGGCGATGGAGGGAGAGACACTGAAGGATGGGAGATGGAGGGAGAGACACTGAGGGATTGGAGATGGAGGGAGAGAGACTGAGGGATTGGAGATGGAGGGAGAGACACTGAGGGATTGCAGATGGAGGGAGAGAGACTGAGGGATTGGAGATGGAGGGAGAGACACTGAGGGATTGGAGATGGAGGGAGAGACACTGAGGGATTGGAGATGTAGGGAGAGACACTGAGGGATTGGAGATGAAGGGAGAGACACTGAGGGATTGGAAGTGGAGGGAGAGACACTGAGGGGTTGGAGATGGTGGAAGAGAGAGACTGAGGGATTGGAGATGGAGGGAGAGAGACTGAGGGATTGGAGATGGAGGGAGAGGCACTGAGGGATTGGAGATGGTGGGAGAGACACTGAGGGATTGGAGATGGAGGGAGAGACACTGAGGGATTGGAGATGGAGGGAGAGAGACTGAATGATTGGAGATGGAGGGAGAGACACTGAGGGATTGGAGATGCAGGGATAGACACTGAGGGATTGGAGGTGGAGGGAGTTACACTGAGGGATTGGAGATGGAGGGAGAGACACTGAGGGATTGGAGATGGAGGGAGAGACACTGAGGGATTGGAGGTGGAGGGAGAGAGAGACTGAGGGATTGGAGATGGAGGGAGAGAGACTGAGGGATTGGAGATGGAGGGAGAGAGAGACTGAGGGATTGGAGATAGAGGGAGAGACAATGAGGGATTGGAGATGGAGGGAGAGACACTGAGGGATTGGAGATGGAGGGAGAGACACTGAGGGATTGGAGATGGAGGGAGTGAGACTGAGGGATTGGAGATCGATGGAGAGAGACTGAGGGATTGGAGATGGAGGGAGAGATACTAAGGGGTTGGAGATGGAGGGAGAGAGACTGAGGGATTGGAGATGGAGGGGGAGACACTGAGGGATTGGAGATGGAGAGAGAGACACTGAGGGATTGGAGATGGAGGGAGAGAGACTGAGGGATTGGAGATGGAGGGAGAGACACTGAAGGATTGGAGATGGAGGGAGAGACACTGAGGGATTGGAGATGGAGTGAGAGAGACTGAGGGATTGGAGATGGTGGGAGAGACACTGAGGGATTGGAGATGGAGGGAGAGAGACTGAGCGATTGGAGATTGAGGGAGAGACACTGAGGGATTGGAGATGGCGGGAGAGATACTGAGGGATTGGAGATGGAGGGAGAGACACTGAGGGATTGGAGATGGAGGGAGAGACACTGAGGGATTGGAAATGGAGGGAGCGACACTGAAAGGTTGGAGATGGAGGTAGAGAGAGACTGAGGGATTGGAGATGGAGGGAGAGGGACTGAAGAATTGGAGATAGAGGGAGAGAAAGACGGAGGGATTGGAGATGGAGGGCGAGAGAGACTGAGGGATTGGAGGTGGAGGGAGGGAGACTGAGGGATTGGAGATTGTGGGAGAGAGACTGAGGGTTTGGAGATTGAGGGAGAGAGACTGAGGGATTGGGGATGGAGGGAGAGACACTGAGGGATTGGAAATGGAGGGAGAGACACTGAGGGATTGGAGATGGAGGGAGAGACACTGAGGGATTGGTGATGGAGGGAGAGACACTGAGGGATTGGAGATGGAGGGAGAGAGACTGAGTGATTGGAGATGGAGGGAGAGACACTGAGCGATTGGAGACGGAGGGAGAGACACTGAGGGATTTGAGATGGAGGGAGAGACATAGAGGGATTGGAGATGGAGGGAGAGAGACTGAGGGATTGGAGATGGAGGTAGAGAGACTGAGGGATTGGAGATCGAGGGAAAGACACTGAGGGATTGGAGATGGAGGGAGAGACACTGAGCGATTGAGGATGGAGGGAGAGACACTGAGGGATTGGAGATGGAGGGAGAGACACTGAGGGATTGGAGATGGAGGGAGAGAGACTGAGGGATTGGAGATGGAGGGAGAGACACTGAGGGATTGGAGATGGAGGGAGAGACACTGAGGGATTGGAGATGGAGGGAGAGACACTGAGGGATTGGAGATGGAGGGAGAGAGACTGAGGGATTGGAGATGGAGGGAGAGAGACTGAGGGATTGGAGTTGGAGGGAGAGATACTGAGGGGTTGGAGATGGAGGGAGAGAGACAGAGGGATTGGAGATGGAGGGGGAGACACTGAGGGATTGGAGATGGAGGGAGAGACACTGAGGGATTGGAGATGGAGGGAGAGAGACTGAGGGATTGGAGATGGAGGGAGAGACACTGAAGGATTGGAGATGGAGGGAGAGACACTGAGGGATTGGAGATGGAGTGAGAGAGACTGAGGGATTGGAGATGGTGGGAGAGACACTGAGGGATTGGAGATGGAGGGAGAGAGACTGAGGGATTGGAGATTGAGGGAGAGACACTGAGGGATTGGAGATGGAGGGAGAGACACTGAGGGATTGGAGATGGAGGGAGAGACACTGAGGGATTGGAGATGGAGGGAGAGACACTGAGGGATTGGAAATGGAGGGAGCGACACTGAGAGGTTGGAGATGGAGGTAGAGAGAGACTGAGGGATTGGAGATGGAGCGAGAGGGACTGAAGGATTGGAGATAGAGGGAGAGAAAGACGGAGGGATTGGAGATGGAGGGAGAGAGAGACTGAGGTATTGGAGATGGAGGGAGGGAGACTGAGGGATTGGAGATTGATGGAGAGAGACTGAGGGTTTGGAGATTGAGGGAGAGAGACTGAGGGATTGGGGATGGAGGGAGAGACACTGAGGGATTGGAGATGGAGGGAGAGACACTGAGGGATTGGAGATGGAGGGAGAGACACTGAGGGATTGGAGATGGAGGGAGAGACACTGAGGGATTGGAGATGGAGGGAGAGAGACTGAGTGATTGGAGATGGAGGGAGAGACACTGAGCCATTGGAGATGGAGGGAGAGACACTGAGGGATTTGAGATGGAGGGAGAGACATAGTGGGATTGGAGATGGAGGGAGAGAGACTGAGGGATTGGAGATAGAGGGAGAGAGACTGAGGGATTGGAGATGGAGGGAGAGACACTGAGCGATTGAGGATGGGGGGAGAGAGACTGAGGGATTGGAGATGGAGGGAGACACACTGAGGGATTGGAGATGGAGGGAGAGAGAGACTGAGGGATTGGAAATGGAGGGAGAGAGAAACTGAGGGATTGGAGATGGAGGGAGAGAGACACTGAGGGAATGGAAATCGAGGGAGAGACACTGAGGGATCGGAGATGGAAGGAGAGAGACTGAGGGATTGGAGATGGAGGGAGAGACACTGAGGGACTGGAGATGGACGGAGAGACACTGAGGGATTGGAGATGAAGGGAGAGACACTGAGGGATTGGAAATGGAGGGAGAGACACTGAGGGATTGGAGATGGACGGAGAGACACTGAGGAATTGGAGATGGAGGGAGAGAGACTGAGGGATTGGAGATGGAGGGAGAGACACAGAGCGATTGGAGATGGAGGGAGAGACACTGACTGTTTGGAGATGGGGGGAGAGAGACTGAGGGATTGGAGATGGAGGGAGAGAGACTCAGGGATTGGAGATGGAGGGAGAGAGACTGAGGGATTGGAGATGGAGGGAGAGAAACTCAGGGATTGGAGATGGCGGGAGAGACACTGAATGATTGGAGATGGAGGGAGAGACACTGAGGGATTGGAGGTGGAGGGAGAGAGACTGAGGGACTGGAGATGGAGGGAGAGAGACTGAGGGATTGGAGATGGAGGGAGGGAGACTGAGGGATTGGAGATGGAGGGATAGACACAGAGGGATTGGAGATGGAGGGAGAGACACTGAGGGATTGGAGATGGAGGGAGAGAGACTGAGTGATTGGAGATGGGGGAGAGAGAGACTGAGGGATTGGAAATGGAGCGAGAGAGACTGAGGGATTGGAAATGGAGGGAGAGACACTGAGGAATTGGAGATAGAGGGAGAGACACTGAGGGATTGGAGATGGAGGGAGAGACACTGAGGGATTGGAGATGGAGGGAGAGAGACTGAGGGATTGGAGATGGAGGGAGTGACACTGAGGGATTGGAGATGGAGGGAGAGACACTGAGGGATTGGAGATAGAGGGAGAGACACTGAGGGATTGGAGATGGAGGGAGAGACACTGAGGGATTGGAGATGGAGGGAGAGAGACTGAGGGATTGGAGATGGAGGGAGTGACACTGAGGGATTGGAGATGGAGGGAGAGACACTGAGGGATTGGAGATGGAGGGAGAGACACTGAGGGATTGGAGATGGAGGGAGAGGCACTGAGGGATTGGAGCTTTTGGGAGAGAGACTGAGGGATTGGAGATGTTGGGAGAGAGACTGGGGGATTGGAGATGGAGGGAGACACACTGAGGGATTGGAGAAGGATGGAGAGAGACTGAGGGATTGGAGATGGAGGGAGTGACACTGAGGGATTGGAGATGGAGGGAGAGACACTGAGGGATTGGAGATGGAGGGAGAGACACTGAGGGGTTGGAGATGGAAGTTGAGACACTGAGGGAATGGAAATCGAGGGAGAGACACTGAGGGATCGGAGATGGAGGGAGAGAGAGACTGAGGGACTGGAGATGGAGGGAGAGGCACTGAGGGATTGGAGTTAGAGGGAGAGACACTGAGGGATTGGAGATGGAAGGAGAGAGGCTGAGGGATTGGAGATGGAGCGAGAGACACTGAGGGATTGGAGATGGAGGGAGAGACAGTGAGGGATTGGAGATGGAGGGAGAGACACTGAGTGATTGGAGGTGGAGGGAGAGAGACTGAGGGGCTGGAGATGGAGGGAGAGAGACTGAGGGATTGGAGATGGAGGGAGAGAGACTGAGGGATTGGAGATGGAGGGAGAGAGACAGAGGGATTGGAGATGGAGGGAGAGACACTGAGGGATTGGAGATGGAGGGAGAGACACTGAGGGATTGGAGATGGAGGGAGAGAGTCTGAGGGATTGGAGATGGAGGGAGTGACACTGAGGAATTGGAGATGGAGGGAGAGACAGTGAGGGATTGGAGATGGAGGGAGAGACATTGAGGGGTTGGAGATGGAGGTTGAGACACTGAGGGATTGGAGATGGAGGGAGAGACACTGAGGGTTTGGAAATGTTGGGAGAGAGACTGAGGGATTGGAGATGGAGGGAGATACACTGAGGGATTGGAGATGGAGGGAGAGAGAGACTGAGGGATGGGAAATGGAGGGAGAGATACTGAGGGATTGGAGATGGAGGGAGAGACACTGAGGGATTGGAGATGGAGGTGGAGACACTGAGGAATTGGATTTGGAGGGAGAGACACTGAGGGATTGGCGATGGAGGGAGAGAGACTGAGGGATTGGAGATTGAGGGAGAGACACTGGTGGATTGGAGATGGAGGGAGAGACACTGAGGGACTGGAGTTGGAGGGAGAGAGACTGAGGGATTGGAAATGGAGGGAGAGGGACTGAGGGAATGGAGATGGAGGGAGAGACTGAGGGATTGGAGATGGAGGAAGAGACACTGAGGGATTGAAGATAGAGGGAGAGAGACTGCGGGATTGGAGATGGAGGGAGAGAGACTGAGGGTTTGGAGATGGAGGGAGAGACACTGAGCGATTGGAGAGGGAGGGAGAGGGACTGAGGAATTGTAGATGCAGGGAGAGCGACACGGAGGGATTGGAGATGGAGGGAGAGACACTGAGGGATTGTAGATGGAGGGAGAGAGACTGAGGGACTGGAGATGGAGGGAGAGACACTGAGGGATTGGAGATAGAGGGAGAGACACTGAGGGATTGGAGAAGGAGGGAGAGAGACACTGAGTGATTGGAGATGGAGGGAGAGAGAAACTGAGGGATTGGAGATGGAGGGAGAGACACTGAGGGCCTGGAGATGGAGGGAGAGACACTGAGGGATTGGAGATGAAGGGAGAGACACTGAGGGATTGGAAATGGAGGGAGAGAGACTGAGGGATTGGAGATGGACGGAGAGACGCTGAGGGATTGGAGATGGAGTGAGAGAGACTGAGGGATTGGAGATGGAGGGAGAGACACAGAGGGATTGGAGATGGAGGGAGAGACACTGAGGGTTTGGAGATGGAGGGAGAGAGTCTGAGGGATTGGGGATGGAGGGAGAGAGACTGAGGGATTGGAGATGGAGGGAGAGAGACTGAGGGATTGGAGATGGAGGGAGAGAGACTCAGGGATTGGAGATGGCGGGAGAGACACTGAGGGATTGGAGATGGAGGGAGAGATACTGAGGGATTGGAGATGGAGGGAGAGACACTGAATGATTGGAGATGGAGGGAGAGACACTGAGGGATTGGAGGTGGAGGGAGAGAGACTGTGAGACTGGAGATGGAGGGAGAGAGACTGAGGGATTGGAGATGGAGGGAGAGAGACTGAGGGATTGGAGATGGAGGGAGAGAGCCAGAGGGATTGGAGATGGAGGGATAGAGACTGTGGGATTGGAGATGGAGGGAGAGACACTGAGGGATTGGAGACGGAGGGAGAGACACTGAGGGATTTGAGATGGAGGGAGAGGCACTGAGTGATTGGAGATGGAGGGAGAGACACTGAGGGATTGGAGATGGAGGGAGAGAGACTGAGGAATTGGAGATGGAGGGAGAGACACTGAGGGATTGGAGATGGAGGGAGAGAGACTGAGTGATTGGAGATGGGGAGAGAGTGACTGAGGGATTGGAGATGGAGTGAGAGAGACTGAGGGATTGGAAATGGAGGGAGAGACACTGAGGGATTGGAGATGGAGGGAGAGACACTGAGGGATTGGGGATGGAGGGAGAGACACTGAGGAATTGGAGATGGAGGGAGAGAGACTGAGGGATTGGAGATAGAGGGAGTGACACTGAGGGATTGGAGATGGAGGGAGAGGCACTGAGGGATTGGAGATGGAGGGAGAGACACTGAGGGGTTGGAGATGGAAGTTGAGACACTGAGGGATTGGAGATGGAGGGACAGACACTGAGGGATTGGAGATGTTGGGAGAGAGACTGAGGGATTAGAGATGGAGGGAGACACACTGAGGGATTGGAGATGGAGGGAGAGAGAGACTGAGGGATTGGAAATGGAGGGAGAGAGACTGAGGGATTGGAGATGGAGGGAGAGACATTGAGGGATTGGAGATGGAGGGGGAGACACTGAGGAATTGCAGTTGGAGGGAGAGACACTGAGGGATTGGAGAAGGAGAGAGACTGAGTGATTGGAGATGGAGGGAGAGTCACTGGGGGATTGGAGATGGAGGGAGAGAAACTGAGGGACTGGAGATGGAGGGAGAGAGGCTGAGGGATTGGAAATGGAGGGAGAGGGACTGAGGGATTGGAGATGGAGGGAGAGACTGAGGGATTGGAGATGGAGGAAGAGACACTGAGGGATTGAAGATAGAGGGAGAGAGACTGAGGGATTGCAGATGGAGGGAGAGAGACTGAGGGATTGGAGTTGGAGGGAGAGACACTGAGGGATTGGAGATGGAGGGAGAAGGACTGAGGGATTGGAGATGGAGGTAGAGAGACACTGAGGGATTGGAGATGGAGGGAGAGACACTGAGGGATTGGAGATGGAGGGAGAGAGACTGAGGGACTGGAGATGGAGGGAGAGACACTGAGGGATTGGAGATAGAGGGAGAGACACTGAGGGATTGAAGAAGGAGGGAGAGAGACATTGAGGGATTGGAAATGGAGGGAGAGAGAAACTGAGGGATTTTAGATGGAGGGAGAGAAACTGAGGGATTGGAGATGGAGGGAGAGACACTGAGGGATAGGAAATGGAGGGAGAGACACTGACGGATTGGAGATGGACGGAGAGACACTGAGGGATTGGAGATGGAGGGAGAGAGACTGAGGGATTGGAGCTGGAGGGAGAGAGACTGAGGGATTGGAGATGGAGGGAGAGAGACTCAGGGATTGGAGATGGCGGGAGAGACACTGAGGGATTGGAGATGGAGGGAGAGATACTGAGGGATTGGAGATGGAGTGAGAGACACTGAGTGATTGGAGATGGAGGGAGAGGCACTGAGGGATTGGATAAGGATGGAGTGAGACTGAGGGATTGGAGGTGGAGGGAGAGACACTGAGGGATTGGAGATGGAGGGAGAGAGACTGAGGGATTGGAGATGGAGGAGAGAGACTGAGAGATTGGAGATGGAGTGAGGGACACTGAGGGATTGGAGATGGAGGGAGAGAGACTGAGGGATTGGAGATGGAGGAAGAGACACTGAGGGATTGAAGATAGAGGGAGAGAGATTGAGGGATTGGAGATGGAGGGAGAGAGACTGAGGGATTGGAGATGGAGGGAGAGACACTGAGGGATTGGAGATGGAGGGAGAGACACTGGGGGATTGGAGATGGAGGGAGAGACACTGAGTGATTGGAGATGGAGGGAGAGGGACTGAGGGATTGGAGATGGAGGGAGAGAGACACTGAGGGATTGGAGATGGAGGGAGAGAGAAAATGAGGGATTGGAGATGGAGGGAGAGACACTGATGGACAGGAGATGGAGGGAGAGACACTGAGGGATTGGAGATGAAGGGAGAGACACTGAGGGATTGGAAATGGAGGGAGAGACACTGAGGGATTGGAGATGGATGGAGAGACACTGAGGGTTTGGAGATGGAGGGAGAGAGACTGAGTGATTGGAGATGGAGGGAGAGACACAGAGGGCTTGGAGATGAAGGGAGAGACACTGAGGGATTGGAGATGGAGGGAGAGAGACTGAGGGATTGGAGATGGAGGGAGAGAGACTGAGGGATTGGAGATGGCGGGAGAGACACTGAGGGATTGGAGATGGAGGGAGAGACACTGAGGGATTGGAGATGGAGGGAGAGACACTGAATGTTTGGAGATGCAGGGAGAGACATTGAGGGATTGGAGATGGAGGGAGAGAGACTGAGGGATTGGAGATGGCGGGAGAGAGACTGAGGGGTTGGAGATGGAGGGAGAGAGACGGAGGGATTGGAGATGGAGGGAGAGAGACAGAGGGATTGGAGATGGAGGGATAGGGACTGTCGGATTGGAGATGGAGGGAGAGACACTGAGGGATTGGAGATGGAGGGAGAGACACTGAGGGATTTGAGATGGAGGGAGAGGCACTGAGTGATTGGAGATGGAGGGAGAGACACTGAGGGATTGGAGATGGAGGGAGAGAGACTGAGGAATTGGAAATGGAGGGAGAGACACTGAGGGATTGGAGATGGAGGGAGAGAGACTGAGTGATTGGAGATGGGGGAGAGAGAGACTGAGGGATTGGAGATGGAGTGAGAGAGACTGAGGGATTGGAAATGAAGGGAGAGACACTGACGGATTGGAGATGGAGGGAGAGACACTGAGGGATTGGAGATGGAGGGAGAGACACTGAGGGATTGGAGATGGAGGGAGAGAGACTGAGGGATTGGAGATGGAGGGAGTGACACTGAGGGATTTGAGATGGAGGGAGAGACACTGAGGGATTGGAGATGGAGGGAGAGACACTGAGGGGTTGGAAATGGAAGTTGAGACACTGAGGGATTGGAGATGGAGGGAGAGACACTGAGGGATTGGAGATGTTGGGAGAGAGACTGAGGGATTGGAGATGGAGGGAGACACACTGAGGGATTGGAGATGGAGGGAGAGAGAGACTGAGGGATTGGAAATGGAGGGAGAGAGACTGAGGGGTTGGAGATGGATGGAGAGACACTGAGGGATTGGAGATGGATGGGGAGACACTGAGGAATTGCAGTTGGAGGAAGAGACACTGAGGGATTGGAGAAGGAGGGAGAGAGACTGAGGGATTGGAGATGGAGGGAGAGACACTGGGGGATTGGTGATGGAGGGAGAGACACTGAGGGACTGTAGATGGAGGGAGAGAGGCTGAGGGATTGGAAATGGAGGGAGGGGGACTGAGGGATTGGAGATGGAGGGAGGGACTGAGGGATTGGAGATGTAGGAAGAGACACTGAGGGATTGAAGATAGAGGGAGAGAGACTGAGGGATTGGAGATGGAGGGAGAGAGACTGAGGGATTGGAGATGGAGGGAGAGACACTGAGGGATTGGAGATGGAGAGAGAGACACTGGGGGATTGGAGATGAAGGGAGAGACACTGAGGGAATGGAGATGGAGGGAGAAGGACTGAGGGATTGGAGATGGAGGGAGAGAGACACTGAAGGATTGGAGATGGAGGGAGAGACACTGAGGGAATGTAGATGCAGGGAGAGAGACTGAGGGACTGGATATGAGGGAGAGACACTGAGGGATTGGAGATAGAGGGAGAGAAACTGAGGGATTGGAGAAGGAGGGAGAGAGACACTGAGGGATTGGAGATGGAGGGAGAGAGAAACTGAGGGATTTTAGATGGCGGGAGAGACACTGAGGGATTGGAGATGGAGGGAGAGACACTGAGGGATAGGAAATGGAGGGAGAGACACTGAGGGATTGGAGATGGACGGAGAGACACTGAGGGATTGGAGATGGAGGGAGAGAGACTCAGGGATTGGAGATGGCGGGAGAGACACTGAGGGACTGGAGATGGAGGGAGAGACACTGAGGGATTGGAGATGGAGGGAGAGACACTGAATGTTTGGAGATGGAGGAAGAGACACTGAGGGATTGGAGGTGGAGGGAGAGAGACTGAGGGACTGGAGATGGAGGGAGAGAGACTGAGGGATTGGAGATGGAGGCAGAGAGACTGAGGGATTGGAGATGGAGGGAGAGAGAAAGAGGGATTGGAGATGGAGGGATAGAGACTGTGGGATTGGAGATGGAGGGAGAGACACTGAGGGATTGGAGATGGAGGGAGAGACACTGAGGGATTTGAGATGAAGGGAGAGGCACTGATTGATTGGAGATGGAGGGAGAGACACTGAGGGATTGGAGATGGAGGGAGAGAGACTGAGGAATTGGAGATGGAGGGAGAGACACTGAGGGATTGGAGATGGAGGGAGAGAGACTGAGTGATTGGAGATGGGGGAGAGAGAGACTGAGGGATTGGAGATGGACTGAGAGAGACTGAGGGATTGGAAATGGAGGGAGAGACACTGAGGGATTGGAGATGGAGGGAGAGACACTGAGGGATTGGAGATGGAGGGAGAGACACTGAGGGATTGGAGATGGAGGGAGAGAGACTGAGGGATTGGAGATGGAGGGAGTGACACTGAGGTTTTGGAGATGGAGGGAGAGACACTGAGGGATTGGAGATGGAGGGAGAGACACTGAGGGGTTGGAAATGGAAGTTGAGACACTGAGGGATTGGAGATGGAGGGAGAGACACTGAGGGATTGGAGATGTTGGGAGAGAGACTGAGGGATTGGAGATGGAGGGAGACACACTGAGGGATTGGAGATAGAGGGAGAGAGAGACTGAGGTATTGGAAATGGAGGGAGAGACACTGAGGGATTGGAGATGGAGGGAGAGTCACTGAGGGATTGGAGTTGGAGGGAGAGACACTGAGGAATTGCAGTTGGAGGGAGAGACACTGAGGGATTGGAGAAGGAGGGAGAGAGACTGAGGGATTGGAGATGGAGGGAGAGACACTGGGGATTTGGAGATGGAGGGAGAGAGGCTGAGGAATTGGAAATGGAGGGATGGGTACTGAGGGATTGGAGATGGAGGGAGAGACTGAGGGATTGGAGATGGAGGAAGAGACACTGAGGGATTGAAGATAGAGGGAGAGAGACTGAGGGATTGGAGATGGAGGGAGAGACACTGAGGGATTGGAGATGGAGGGAGAGATACTGAGGGATTGGAGATGGAGTGAGAGACACTGAGTGATTGGAGATGGAGGGAGAGGCACTGAGGGATTGGATAAGGATGGAGTGAGACTGAGGGATTGGAGGTGGAGGGAGAGACACTGAGGGATTGGAGATGGAGGGAGAGAGACTGAGGGATTGGAGATGGAGGAGAGAGACTGAGAGATTGGAGATGGAGTGAGGGACACTGAGGGATTGGAGATGGAGGGAGAGAGACTGAGGGATTGGAGATGGAGGAAGAGACACTGAGGGATTGAAGATAGAGGGAGAGAGATTGAGGGATTGGAGATGGAGGGAGAGAGACTGAGGGATTGGAGATGGAGGGAGAGACACTGAGGGATTGGAGATGGAGGGAGAGACACTGGGGGATTGGAGATGGAGGGAGAGACACTGAGTGATTGGAGATGGAGGGAGAGGGACTGAGGGATTGGAGATGGAGGGAGAGAGACACTGAGGGATTGGAGATGGAGGGAGAGAGAAAATGAGGGATTGGAGATGGAGGGAGAGACACTGATGGACAGGAGATGGAGGGAGAGACACTGAGGGATTGGAGATGAAGGGAGAGACACTGAGGGATTGGAAATGGAGGGAGAGACACTGAGGGATTGGAGATGGATGGAGAGACACTGAGGGTTTGGAGATGGAGGGAGAGAGACTGAGTGATTGGAGATGGAGGGAGAGACACAGAGGGCTTGGAGATGAAGGGAGAGACACTGAGGGATTGGAGATGGAGGGAGAGAGACTGAGGGATTGGAGATGGAGGGAGAGAGACTGAGGGATTGGAGATGGCGGGAGAGACACTGAGGGATTGGAGATGGAGGGAGAGACACTGAGGGATTGGAGATGGAGGGAGAGACACTGAATGTTTGGAGATGCAGGGAGAGACATTGAGGGATTGGAGATGGAGGGAGAGAGACTGAGGGATTGGAGATGGCGGGAGAGAGACTGAGGGGTTGGAGATGGAGGGAGAGAGACGGAGGGATTGGAGATGGAGGGAGAGAGACAGAGGGATTGGAGATGGAGGGATAGGGACTGTCGGATTGGAGATGGAGGGAGAGACACTGAGGGATTGGAGATGGAGGGAGAGACACTGAGGGATTTGAGATGGAGGGAGAGGCACTGAGTGATTGGAGATGGAGGGAGAGACACTGAGGGATTGGAGATGGAGGGAGAGAGACTGAGGAATTGGAAATGGAGGGAGAGACACTGAGGGATTGGAGATGGAGGGAGAGAGACTGAGTGATTGGAGATGGGGGAGAGAGAGACTGAGGGATTGGAGATGGAGTGAGAGAGACTGAGGGATTGGAAATGAAGGGAGAGACACTGACGGATTGGAGATGGAGGGAGAGACACTGAGGGATTGGAGATGGAGGGAGAGACACTGAGGGATTGGAGATGGAGGGAGAGAGACTGAGGGATTGGAGATGGAGGGAGTGACACTGAGGGATTTGAGATGGAGGGAGAGACACTGAGGGATTGGAGATGGAGGGAGAGACACTGAGGGGTTGGAAATGGAAGTTGAGACACTGAGGGATTGGAGATGGAGGGAGAGACACTGAGGGATTGGAGATGTTGGGAGAGAGACTGAGGGATTGGAGATGGAGGGAGACACACTGAGGGATTGGAGATGGAGGGAGAGAGAGACTGAGGGATTGGAAATGGAGGGAGAGAGACTGAGGGGTTGGAGATGGATGGAGAGACACTGAGGGATTGGAGATGGATGGGGAGACACTGAGGAATTGCAGTTGGAGGAAGAGACACTGAGGGATTGGAGAAGGAGGGAGAGAGACTGAGGGATTGGAGATGGAGGGAGAGACACTGGGGGATTGGTGATGGAGGGAGAGACACTGAGGGACTGTAGATGGAGGGAGAGAGGCTGAGGGATTGGAAATGGAGGGAGGGGGACTGAGGGATTGGAGATGGAGGGAGGGACTGAGGGATTGGAGATGTAGGAAGAGACACTGAGGGATTGAAGATAGAGGGAGAGAGACTGAGGGATTGGAGATGGAGGGAGAGAGACTGAGGGATTGGAGATGGAGGGAGAGACACTGAGGGATTGGAGATGGAGAGAGAGACACTGGGGGATTGGAGATGAAGGGAGAGACACTGAGGGAATGGAGATGGAGGGAGAAGGACTGAGGGATTGGAGATGGAGGGAGAGAGACACTGAAGGATTGGAGATGGAGGGAGAGACACTGAGGGAATGTAGATGCAGGGAGAGAGACTGAGGGACTGGATATGAGGGAGAGACACTGAGGGATTGGAGATAGAGGGAGAGAAACTGAGGGATTGGAGAAGGAGGGAGAGAGACACTGAGGGATTGGAGATGGAGGGAGAGAGAAACTGAGGGATTTTAGATGGCGGGAGAGACACTGAGGGATTGGAGATGGAGGGAGAGACACTGAGGGATAGGAAATGGAGGGAGAGACACTGAGGGATTGGAGATGGACGGAGAGACACTGAGGGATTGGAGATGGAGGGAGAGAGACTCAGGGATTGGAGATGGCGGGAGAGACACTGAGGGACTGGAGATGGAGGGAGAGACACTGAGGGATTGGAGATGGAGGGAGAGACACTGAATGTTTGGAGATGGAGGAAGAGACACTGAGGGATTGGAGGTGGAGGGAGAGAGACTGAGGGACTGGAGATGGAGGGAGAGAGACTGAGGGATTGGAGATGGAGGCAGAGAGACTGAGGGATTGAAGATGGAGGGAGAGAGAAAGAGGGATTGGAGATGGAGGGATAGAGACTGTGGGATTGGAGATGGAGGGAGAGACACTGAGGGATTGGAGATGGAGGGAGAGACACTGAGGGATTTGAGATGAAGGGAGAGGCACTGATTGATTGGAGATGGAGGGAGAGACACTGAGGGATTGGAGATGGAGGGAGAGAGACTGAGGAATTGGAGATGGAGGGAGAGACACTGAGGGATTGGAGATGGAGGGAGAGAGACTGAGTGATTGGAGATGGGGGAGAGAGAGACTGAGGGATTGGAGATGGACTGAGAGAGACTGAGGGATTGGAAATGGAGGGAGAGACACTGAGGGATTGGAGATGGAGGGAGAGACACTGAGGGATTGGAGATGGAGGGAGAGACACTGAGGGATTGGAGATGGAGGGAGAGAGACTGAGGGATTGGAGATGGAGGGAGTGACACTGAGGTTTTGGAGATGGAGGGAGAGACACTGAGGGATTGGAGATGGAGGGAGAGACACTGAGGGGTTGGAAATGGAAGTTGAGACACTGAGGGATTGGAGATGGAGGGAGAGACACTGAGGGATTGGAGATGTTGGGAGAGAGACTGAGGGATTGGAGATGGAGGGAGACACACTGAGGGATTGGAGATAGAGGGAGAGAGAGACTGAGGTATTGGAAATGGAGGGAGAGACACTGAGGGATTGGAGATGGAGGGAGAGTCACTGAGGGATTGGAGTTGGAGGGAGAGACACTGAGGAATTGCAGTTGGAGGGAGAGACACTGAGGGATTGGAGAAGGAGGGAGAGAGACTGAGGGATTGGAGATGGAGGGAGAGACACTGGGGATTTGGAGATGGAGGGAGAGAGGCTGAGGAATTGGAAATGGAGGGATGGGTACTGAGGGATTGGAGATGGAGGGAGAGACTGAGGGATTGGAGATGGAGGAAGAGACACTGAGGGATTGAAGATAGAGGGAGAGAGACTGAGGGATTGGAGATGGAGGGAGAGAGACTGAGGGATTGGAGATGGAGGGAGAGACACTGAGGGGTTGGAGATGGAGAGAGGGACACTGGGGGATTGGAGATGGAGGGAGAGACACTGAGGGATTGGAGATGGAGGGAGAAGGACTGAGGGATTGGAGATGGAGGGAGAGGCACTGAGGGATTGGAGATGGAGAGAGAGACATTGAGGCGTTGGAGATGGAGGGAGAGACACTGAGGGATTGGAGATGGAAGGAGAGACACTGAGGGAATGGAGATGGATGGAGAGAGACTGAGGGATTGGAGATGGAGGTAGAGACACTGCGGGATTGGAGATGGAGGGAGAGAGAGACTGAGCGATTGGAGACGTAGGGTGAGAGACTGAGGGATTGGAGATGGAGGGAGAGACACTGAGGGATTGGAAATGGAGGGAGAGACAATGAGGGATTGGAGATGGATGGAGAGAAACTGAGGGACTGGAGATGGAGGGCGAGAGACTGAGGGATTGGAGAGGGAAGGAGATACACTAAGGGATTGGAGATGGAGGGAGAGACACTGAGGGATTGGAGATGGAGGGTGAGAGACTGAGGGATTGGAGATTGAGGGAGAGAGACTGAGGGATTGGAGATGGAGGGAGAGAGACTGAGGGATTGGAGATGGAGGGAGAGAGACTGAGGGATTGGAAATGGAGGGAGAGAGACTGAGGGATTGGAGATGGAGGGAGAGAGACTCAGGGATTGGAGATGGCGGGAGAGACACTGAGGGATTGGAGATGGAGGGAGAGACACTGAGGGGTTGGAGATGGAGAGAGAGACACTGAGTGATTGGAGATGGAGGGAGAGACACTGAGAAATTGGAGATGGAGGGAGAGAGAGTGAGGGATTGGAAGTGGAGGGAGAGACACTGAGAGATTGGAGATGGAGGGAGAGAGACTGAGGGGTTGGAGATGGAGGGAGAGAGACTGAGGGATTGGAGATGGAGTGAGAGACACTGAGGGATTGTAGATGGAGGGAGAGAGACTGAGGGATTGGTGATGGAGGGAGAGAGACTGAGGAATTGGAGATACAGGGAGAGACACTGAGGGATTGAAGATGGAGGGAGAGAGACTGATGGATTGGAGAGGGAAGGAGAGACACTAAATGATTGGAGATGGAGGGAGAGACACTGAGGGATTGGAGATGGAGGGAGAGAGACTGAGGGATTGTAGATTAAGGGAGAGAGACTGAGGGATTGGAGATGGATGGAGAGAGACTGGGGGATTGGAGATGGAGGGAGAGACACTGAGGGACTGGAGATGGAGGGAGAGAGTCTGAGGGATTGGAAATGGAGGGAGGGGTACTGAGGGATTGGAGATGGAGGCAGAGACTGAGGGATTGGAGATGGAGGAAGAGACACTGAGGGATTGAAGATAGAGGGAGAGAGACTGAGGGTTTGGAGATGGAGGGAGAGAGACTGAGGGATTGGAGATGGAGGGAGAGACACTGGGGGGTTGGAGATGGAGAGAGAGACACTGGGGGATTGGAGATGGAGGGAGAGACACTGAGGGATTGGAGATGGAGGGAGAAGGACTGAGGGATTGGAGATGGAGGGAGAGGAACTGAGGGATTGGAGATGGAGAGAGAGACATTGAGGCGTTGGAGATGGAGGGAGAGACACTCAGGGATTGGAGATGGAGGGAGAGACACTGAGGAATTGGAGATGGATGGAGAGAGACTGAGGGATTGGAGATGAAGGGAGAGACACTGAGGGATTGGAGATGGAGGGAGAGAGAGACTGAGCGATTGGAGATGTAGGGTGAGAGACTGAGGGATTGGAGATGGAGGGAGAGACACTGAGGGATTGGAAATGGAGGGAGAGACAATGAGGGATTGGAGATGGATGGAGAGAAACTGAGGGACTGGAGATGGAGGGAGAGAGACTGAGGGATTGGAGAGGGAAGGAGATACACTTAGGGATTGGAGATGGAGGGAGAGACACTGAGGGATTGGAGATGGAGGGTGAGAGACTGAAGGATTGGAGATTGAGGGAGAGAGACTGAGGGATTGGAGATGGAGGGAGAGAGACTGAGGGTTTGGAGATGGAGGGAGAGAGACTGAGGGATTGGAGATGGAGGGAGAGAGACTGAGGGATTGGAGATGGAGGGAGAGAGACTCAGGAATTGGAGATGGCGGGAGAGACTCTGAGGGATTGGAGATGGAGGGAGAGACACTGAGGGGTTGGAGATGGAGAGAGAGACACTGAGTGATTGGAGATGGAGGGAGAGACACTGAGAAATTGGAGATGGAGGGAGAGAGACTGAGGGATTGGAAGTGGAGGGAGAGACACTGAGAGATTGGAGATGAAGGGAGAGAGACTGAGGGGTTGGAGATGGAGGGAGAGAGACTGAGGGATTGGAGATGGAGTGAGAGACACTGAGGGATTGTAGATGGAGGGAGAGAGACTGAGGGATTGGTGATGGAGGGAGAGAGACTGAGGAATTGGAGATAGAGGGAGAGACACTGAGGGATTGAAGATGGAGGGAGAGAGACTGATGGATTGGAGAGGGAAGGAGAGACACTAAGGGATTGGAGATGGAGGGAGAGACACTGAGGGATTGGAGATGGAGGGAGAGAGACTGAGGGATGGAGATTGAGGGAGAGAGACTGAGGGATTGGAGATGGAGGGAGAGAGACTGAGGGATTGGAGATGGAGGGAGAGAGACTGAGGGATTGGAGATGGAGGGAGAGAGACTGAGGGATTGGAGATGGAGGGAGAGAGACTCAGGGATTGGAGATGGCGGGAGAGACACTGAGGGATTGGAGATGGAGGGAGAGGCACTGAGGGATTGGAGATGGAGAGATAGACACTGAGTGATTGGAGATGGAGGGAGAGACACTGAGGGATTGGAGATGGAGGGAGAGAGACTGAGGGATTGGAGGTGGAGGTAGAGACACTGGGAGATTGGAGATGGAGGGAGGGAGACTGAGGGATTGGAGATGGAGGGAGAGATACTGAGGGATTGGAGATGGAGTGAGAGACACTGAGGGATTGCAGATGGAGGGAGAGAGACTGAGGGATTGGAGATGGAGGGAGAGAGACTGATGAATTGGAGATAGAGTGAGAGACACTGAGGGATTGAAGATGGAGGGAGAGACTCTGAGGGATTGGAGATGGAGGGAGAGAGACTGAGGTATTGGAGATGGAGGGAGAGGGACTGAAGAATTGGAGATGGAGGGAGAGACACTGAGGGATTAGAGATGGAGGGAGAGACACTGAGGGATTGGAGATGGAGGGAGAGAGACTGAGGGATTGGAGATGGAGGGAGAGACACTGAGGGATTGGAGATGGAGGGAGAGACTGAGGGATTGGAGGTGGAGGGAGAGACACTGAGGAATTGGAGATGGAGGGAGAGAGACTGAGGGATTGGAGATGTAGGGAGAGAGACTGAGGGATTGGAGATGGAGGGAGAGAGAGACTGAGGAATTGGAGGTGGAGGGAGAGAGACTGAGGGATTGGAGATGGAGGGAGAGAGAGACTGAGGGATTGGAGATGGAGGGAGGGAGACTGAGGGATTGGAGATGGAGGGAGAGAGACTGAGGAATTGGAGATGGAGGGAGAGAGAAATTGAGGGATTGGAGATTGAGGGAGAGAGACACTGAGGGTTTGGAGATGGAGAGAGAGACACTGAGGGATTGGAGATGGAGGGAGAGAGACTCAGGGATTGGAGATGGAGGGAGAGAGAGACTGAGGGATTGGAGATGGAGGGAGAGAAACTGAGGGATTGGAGATGGAGGTAGAGACACTGAGGGATTGGAGATGGAGGGAGAGACACTGAGGGATTGGAGATGGAGGGAGAGAGACTGAGGGATTGGAGTTGGTGGGAGAGACACTGAGGAATTGGAGATGGAGGGAGAGAAACTGAGGGATTGGAGATGGAGCGAGAGAAATTGAGGCGTTGGAGATGGAGGGAGAGACACTGAGGGATTGGAGATGGAGGGAGAGACACTGAGGGATTGGAGATGGATGGAGAGAGACTGAGGGATTGGAGATGGAGGGAGAGACACTGAGGGATTGGAGATGTAGGGAGAGAGAGACTGAGCGATTGGAGATGTAGGGTGAGAGACTGAGGGATTGGAGATGGAGGGAGAGACACTGAGGGGTTGGAGATGGAGGGAGAGACTCTGAGGGATTGGAGATGGAGGGAGAGAGACTGAGGTATTGGAGATGGAGGGAGAGGGACTGAAGAATTGGAGATGGAGGGAGAGACACTGAGGGATTAGAGATGGAGGGAGAGACACTGAGGGATTGGAGATGGAGGGAGAGAGACTGAGGGATTGGAGATGGAGGGAGAGACACTGAGGGATTGGAGATGGAGGGAGAGACTGAGGGATTGGAGGTGGAGGGAGAGACACTGAGGAATTGGAGATGGAGGGAGAGAGACTGAGGGATTGGAGATGTAGGGAGAGAGACTGAGGGATTGGAGATGGAGGGAGAGAGAGACTGAGGAATTGGAGGTGGAGGGAGAGAGACTGAGGGATTGGAGATGGAGGGAGAGAGAGACTGAGGGATTGGAGATGGAGGGAGGGAGACTGAGGGATTGGAGATGGAGGGAGAGAGACTGAGGGATTGGAGATGGAGGGAGAGAGAAATTGAGGGATTGGAGATTGAGGGAGAGAGACACTGAGGGTTTGGAGATGGAGAGAGAGACACTGAGGGATTGGAGATGGAGGGAGAGAGACTCAGGGATTGGAGATGGAGGGAGAGAGAGACTGAGGGATTGGAGATGGAGGGAGAGAAACTGAGGGATTGGAGATGGAGGTAGAGACACTGAGGGATTGGAGATGGAGGGAGAGACACTGAGGGATTGGAGATGGAGGGAGAGAGACTGAGGGATTGGAGTTGGTGGGAGAGACACTGAGGAATTGGAGATGGAGGGAGAGAAACTGAGGGATTGGAGATGGAGCGAGAGAAATTGAGGCGTTGGAGATGGAGGGAGAGACACTGAGGGATTGGAGATGGAGGGAGAGACACTGAGGGATTGGAGATGGATGGAGAGAGACTGAGTGATTGGAGATGGAGGGAGAGACACTGAGGGATTGGAGATGTAGGGAGAGAGAGACTGAGCGATTGGAGATGTAGGGTGAGAGACTGAGGGATTGGAGATGGAGGGAGAGACACTGAGGGATTGGAAATGGAGGGAGAGACAATGAGGGATTGGAGATGGATGGAGAGAAACTGAGGGACTGGAGATGGAGGGAGAGAGACTGAGGGATTGGAGAGGGAAGGAGAGACACTAAGGGATTGGAGATGGAGGGAGAGACACTGAGGGATTGGAGATGGAGGGTGAGAGACTGAGGGATTGGAGATTGAGGGAGAGAGACTGAGGGATTGGAGATGGAGGGAGAGAGACTGAGGGATTGGAGATGGAGGGAGAGAGACTGAGGGATTGGAGATGGAGGGAGAGAGACTGAGGGATTGGAGATGGAGGGAGAGAGACTCAGGGATTGGAGATGGCGCGAGAGACACTGAGGGATTGGAGATGGAGGGAGAGACACTGAGGGGTTGGAGATGGAGAGAGAGACACTGAGTGATTGGAGATGGAGGGAGAGACACTGAGAAATTGGAGATGGAGGGAGAGAGACTGAGGGATTGGAGGTGGAGGGAGAGACACTGAGAGATTGGAGATGGAGGGAGAGAGACTGAGGGATTGGAGATGGAGGGAGAGAGACTGAGGGATTGGAGATGGAGTGAGAGACACTGAGGGATTGTAGATGGAGGGAGAGAGACTGTGGGATTGGTGATGGAGGGAGAGAGACTGAGGAATTGGAGATAGAGGGAGAGACACTGAGGGATTGAAGATGGAGGGAGAGACTCTGAGGGAATGGAGATGGAGTGAGAGAGACTGAGGGATTGGAGATGGAGGGAGAGAGACTGAAGGATTGGAGATGGAGGGAGAGACACTGAGGGATTGGAGATGGAGGGAGAGACACTGAGGAATTGGAGATGGAGGGAGAGACACTGAGGGATTGGAGATGGAGGGAGAGACTGAGGGATTGGAGATGGATGGAGAGACACTGAGGAATTGGAGATGGAGGGAGAGAGACTGAGGGATTGGAGATGTAGGGAGAGAGACTGAGGGATTGGAGATGGAGGGAGAGAGAGACTGAGGGATTGGAGATGGAGGGAGAGAGACTGAGGGATTGGAGATGGAGGGAGAGAGAGACTGAGGGATTGGAGATGGAGGGAGAGAGACTGAGGGATTGGAGATGGAGGGAGAGAGACTGAGGGATTGGAGATGGAGGGAGAGAGAAATTGAGGGATAGGAGATTGAGGGAGAGAGACACTGAGGGTTTGGAGATGGAGAGAGAGGCTCTGAGGGATTGGAGATGGAGGGAGAGAGACTCAGGGATTGGAGATGGAGGGAGAGAGAGACTGAGGGTTTGGAGATGGAGGGAGAGAAACTGAGCGATTGGAGATGGAGGTAGAGAAACTGAGGGATTGGAGATGGAGGGAGAGACACTGAGGGATTGGAGATGGAGTGAGAGAGACTGAGGGATTGGAGATGGTGGGAGAGACACTGAGGAATTGGAGATGGAGGGAGAGAAACTGAGGGATTGGAGATGGAGGGAGAGACATTGAGGCGTTGGAGATGGAGGGAGAGACACTGAGGGATTGGAGATGGAGGGAGAGACACTGAGGGATTGGTGATGGGTGGAGAGAGACTGAGTGATTGGAGATGGAGGGAGAGACACTGAGGGATTGGAGATGGAGGGAGAGAGAGACTGAGCGATTGGAGATGGAGGGTGAGAGTCTGAGGGATTGGAGATGGAGGGAGAGACACTGAGGGATTGGAGATGGAGTGGAGACACGGAGGGATTGGAAATGGAGGGAGAGACACTGAGGGATTGGAGATGGAGGGAGAGAGAGACTGAGGGATTGGAGATGGAGGGAGAGAGTCTGAGGGATTGGAGATGGAGCGAGAGAGTCATAGGGATTGGAGATGGAGGGAGAGAGACTCAGGGATTGGAGATGGCGGGAGAGACACTGAGGGATTGGAGATGGAGGGAGAGACACTGAGGGGTTGGAGATGGAGGGAGAGACACTGAGTGATTGGAGATGGAGGGAGAGACACTGAGAAATTGGAGATGGAGGGAGAGAGACTGAGTGATTGGAAGTGGAGGGAGAGACACTGAGAGATTGGAGATGGAGGGAGAGGGACTGAGGGGTTGGAAATGGAGGGAGAGAGGCTGAGGGATTGGAGATGGAGTGAGAGAGACTGAGGGATTGGAGATGGAGGGAGAGAGACTGAGGGATTGGTGATGGAGGGAGAGAGACTGAGGAATTGGAGATAGAGGGAGAGACACTGAGGGATTGAAGATGGAGGGAGAGAGACTGATGGATTGGAGAGGGAAGGAGAGACACTAAGGGATTGGAGATGGAGGGAGAGACACTGAGGGATTGGAGATGGAGGGAGAGAGACTGAGGGATTGGAGATTAAGGGAGAGAGACTGAGGGATTGGAGATGGAGGGAGAGAGACTGGGGGATTGGAGATGGAGGGAGAGACACTGAGGGAATGGAGATGGAGGGAGAGAGGCTGAGGGATTGGAAATGGAGGGAGGGGTACTGATGGATTGGAGATGGAGGGAGAGACAGAGGGATTGGAGATGGAGGAAGAGACACTGAGGGATTGAAGATAGAGGGAGGGAGACCGAGGGATTGGAGATGGAGGGAGAGAGACTGAGGGATTGGAGATGGAGGGAGAGACACTGAGGGGTTGGAGATGGAGAGAGAGACACTGGGGGATTGGAGATGGAGGGAGAGACACTGAGGGATTGGAGATGGAGGGAGAAGGACTGAGGGATTGGAGATGGAGGGAGAGGCACTGAGGGATTGGAGATGGAGAGAGAGACATTGAGGCGTTGGAGATGGAGGGAGAGACACTGAGTGATTGGAGATGGAGGGAGAGACACTGAGGGATTGGAGATGGATGGAGAGAGACTGAGGGATTGGAGATGGAGGGAGAGACACTGAGGGATTGGAGATGGAGGGAGAGAGAGACTGAGCGATTGGAGATGGAGGGTGAGAGACTGAGGGATTGGAGATGGAGGGAGAGACACTGAGGGATTGGAAATGGAGGGAGAGACAATGAGGGATTGGAGATGGATGGAGAGAAACTGAGGGTCTGGAGATGGAGGGAGAGAGACTGAGGGATTGGAGAGGGAAGGAGATACACTTAGGGATTGGAGATGGAGGGAGAGACACTGAGGGATTGGAGATGGAGGGTGAGAGACTGAGGGATTGGAGATTGAGGGAGAGAGACTGAGGGATTGGAGATGGAGGGAGAGAGACTGAGGGTTTGGAGAAGGAGGGAGAGAGACTGAGGGATTGGAGATGGAGGGAGAGAGACTGAGGGATTGGAGATGGAGGGAGAGAGACTCAGGGATTGGAGATGGTGGGAGAGACACTGAGGGATTGGAGATGGAGGGAGAGACACTGAGGGGTTGGAGATGGAGAGAGAGACACTGAGTGATTGGAGATGGAGGGAGAGACACTGAGAAATTGGAGATGGAGGGAGAGAGACTGAGGGATTGGAAGTGGAGGGAGAGACACTGAGAGATTGGCGATGGAGGGAGAGTGACTGAGGGGATGGAGATGGAGGGAGAGAGACTGAGGAATTGGAGATGGAGTGAGAGACACTGAGGGATTGTAGATGGAGGGAGAGAGACTGAGGGATTGGTGATGGAGGGAGAGAGACTGAGGAATTGGAGATAGAGGGAGAGACACTGAGGGATTGAAGATGGAGGGAGAGAGTCTGATGGATTGGAGACGGAAGGAGAGACACTAAGGGATTGGAGATGGAGGGAGAGACACTGAGGGATTGGAGATGGAGGGAGAGAGACTGAGGGATGGAGATTGAGGGAGAGAGACTGAGGGATTGGAGATGGAGGGAGAGAGACTGAGGGATTGGAGATGGAGGGAGAGAGACTGAGGGATTGGAGATGGAGGGAGAGAGACTGAGGGATTGCAGATGGAGGGAGAGAGACTCAGGGATTGGAGATGGCGGGAGAGACACTGAGGGATTGGAGATGGAGGGAGAGACACTGAGGGATTGGAGATGGAGAGTTAGACACTGAGTGATTGGAGATGGAGGGAGAGACACTGAGGGATTGGAGATGGAGGGAGAGAGACTGAGGGATTGGAGGTGGAGGTAGAGACACTGGGAGATTGGAGATGGAGGGAGGGATACTGAGGGATTGCAGATGGAGGGAGAGATACTGAGGGATTGGAGATGGAGTGAGAGACACTGAGGGATTGCAGATGGAGGGAGAGAGACTGAGGGATTGGAGATGGAGGGAGAGAGACTGATGAATTGGAGATAGAGTGAGAGACACTGAGGGATTGAAGATGGAGGGAGAGACTCTGAGGGATTGGAGATGGAGGGAGAGAGACTGAGGTATTGCAGATGGAGGGAGAGAGACTGAAGAATTGGAGATGGAGGGAGAGACACTGAGGGATTAGAGATGGAGGGAGAGACACTGAGGGATTGGAGATGGAGGGAGAGAGACTGAGGGATTGGAGATGGAGGGAAAGACACTGAGGGATTGGAGATGGAGGGAGAGACTGAGGGATTGGAGGTGGAGGGAGAGACACTGAGGAATTGGAGATGGAGGGAGAGAGACTGAGGGATTGGAGATGTAGGGAGAGAGACTGAGGGATTGGAGATGGAGGGAGAGAGAGACTGAGGAATTGGAGGTGGAGGGAGAGAGACTGAGGGATTGGAGATGGAGGGAGAGAGAGACTGAGGGATTGGAGTTGGAGGGAGAGAGACTGAGGGATTGGAGATGGAGGGAGAGAGACTGAGGGATTGGAGATGGAGGGAGAGAGAAATTGAGGGATTGGAGATTGAGGGAGAGAGAAACTGAGGGTTTGGAGATGGAGAGAGAGACACTGAGGGATTGGAGATGGAGGGAGAGAGACTCAGGGATTGGAGATGGAGGGAGAGAGAGACTGAGGGTTTGGAGATGGAGGGAGAGAAACTGAGGGATTGGAGATGGAGGTAGAGACACTGAGGGATGGGAGATGGAGGGAGAGACATTGAGGGATTGGAGATGGAGGGAGAGAGACTGAGGGATTGAAGTTGGTGGGAGAGACACTGAGGAATTGGAGATGGAGGGAGAGAAACTGAGGGATTGGAGATGGAGCGAGAGACATTGAGGCGTTGGAGATGGAGGGAGAGACACTGAGGGATTGGAGATGGAGGGAGAGACACTGAGGGATTGGAGATGGATGGAGAGAGACTGAGGGATTGGAGATGGAGGGAGAGACACTGAGGGATTGGAGATGGAGGGAGAGAGAGACTGAGCGATTGGAGATGTAGGGTGAGAGACTGAGCGATTGGAGATGGAGGGAGAGAGACTGAGGGATTGGAGAGGGAAGGAGAGACACTAAGGGATTGGAGATGGAGGGAGAGACACTGAGGGATTGGAGATGGAGGGTGAGAGACTGAGGGATTGGAGATGGAGGGAGAGAGACTGAGGGATTGGAGATGGAGGGAGAGAGACTGAGGGATTGGAGATGGAGGGAGAGAGACTGAGGGATTGGAGATGGAGGGAGAGAGACTGAGGGATTGGAGATGGAGGGAGAGAGACTCAGGGATTGGAGATGGCACGAGAGACACTGAGGGATTGGAGATGGAGGGAGAGACACTGAGGGGTTGGAGATGGAGAGAGAGACACTGAGTGATTGGAGATGGAGGGAGAGACACTGAGAAATTGGAGATGGAGCGAGAGAGACTGAGGGATTGGAGGTGGAGGGAGAGACACTGAGAGATTGGAGATGGAGGGAGAGAGACTGAGGGGTTGGAGATGGAGGGAGAGAGACTGAGGGATTGGAGATGGAGTGAGAGACACTGAGGGATTGTAGATGGAGGGAGAGACACTGAGGGATTGGTGATGGAGGGAGAGAGACTGAGGAATTGGAGATAGAGGGAGAGACACTGAGGGATTGAAGATGGAGGGAGAGACTCTGAGGGAATGGAGATGGAGGGAGAGAGACTGAGCGATTGGAGATGGAGGGAGAGAGACTGAAGGATTTGAGATGGAGGGAGAGACACTGAGGGATTGGAGATGGAGGGAGAGACACTGAGGGATTGGAGATGGAGGGAGAGAGACTGAGGGATTGGAGATGGAGGGAGAGACACTGAGGGATTGGAGATGGAGGGAGAGACTGAGGGATTGGAGATGGATGGAGATACACTGAGGAATTGGAGATGGAGGGAGAGAGACTGAGGGATTGGAGATGTAGGGAGAGAGACTGAGGGATTGGAGATGGAGGGAGAGAGAGACTGAGGGATTGGAGATGGAGGGAGAGAGACTGAGGGATTGGAGATGGAGGGAGAGAGAGACTGAGGGATTGGAGATGGAGGGAGAGAGACTGAGGGATTGGAGATGGAGGGAGAGAGACTGAGGGATTGGAGATGGAGGGAGAGAGAAATTGAGGGATTGGAGATTGAAGGAGAGAGACACTGAGGGTTTGGAGATGGAGAGAGAGACACTGAGGGATGGGAGATGGAGGGAGAGAGACTCAGGGATTGGAGATGGAGGGAGAGAGAGACTGAGGGATTGGAGATGGAGGGAGAGAATCTGAGGGATTGGAGATGGAGGTAGAGACACTGAGGGATTTGAGATGGAGGGAGAGACACTGAGGGATTGGAGATGGAGTGAGAGAGACTGAGGGATTGGAGATGGTGGGAGAGACACTGAGGAATTGGAGAAGGAGGGAGAGAAACTGAGGGATTGGAGATGGAGGGAGAGACATTGAGGCGTTGGAGATGGAGGGAGAGACACTGAGGGATTGGAGATGGAGGGAGAGACACTGAGGGATTGGTGATGGGTGGAGAGAGACTGAGGGATGGGAGATGGAGGGAGAGACACTGAGGGTTTGGAGATGGAGGGAGAGAGAGAGTGAGCGATTGGAGATGGAGGGTGAGAGACTGAGGGATTGGAGATGGAGGGAGAGACACTGAGGGATTGGAGATGGAGTGGAGACACGGAGGGATTGGAAATGGAGGGAGAGACACTGAGGGATTGGAGATAGAGGGAGAGACACTGAGGGATTGGAGATGGAGGGAGAGAGAGACTGAGGGATTGGAGATGGAGGGAGAGAGTCTGAGGGATTGGAGATGGAGGGAGAGAGACTGAGGGATTGGAGATGGAGGGAGAGAGACTCAGGGATTGGAGATGTCGGGAGAGACACTGAGGGATTGGAGATGGAGGGAGAGACACTGAGGGGTTGGAGATGGAGAGAGAGACACTGAGTGATTGGAGATGGAAAGAGAGACACTGAGAAATTGGAGATGGAGGGAGAGAGACTGAGGGATTGGAAGTGGAGGGAGAGACACTGAGAGATTGGAGATGGAGGGAGAGAGACTGAGGGGTTGGAGATGGAGGGAGAGAGACTGAGGGATTGGAGATGCAGTGAGAGAGACTGAGGGATTGGAGATGGAGGGAGAGAGACTGAGGGATTGGTGATGGAGGGAGAGAGACTGAGGAATTGGAGATAGAGGGAGAGACACTGAGGGATTGAAGATGGAGGGAGAGAGACTGATGGATTGGAGAGGGAAGGAGAGACACTAAGGGATTGGAGATGGAGGGAGAGACACTGAGGGATTGGAGATGGAGGGAGAGAGACTGAGGGATTGGAGATTAAGGGAGAGAGACTGAGGGATTGGAGATGGAGGGAGAGAGACTGGGGGATTGGAGATGGAGGGAGAGACACTGAGGGACTGGAGATGGAGGGAGAGAGGCTGAGGGATTGGAAATGGAGGGAGGGGTACTGAGGGATTGGAGATGGAGGGAGAGACTGAGGGATTGGAGATGGAGGAAGAGACACTGAGGGATTGAAGATAGAGGGAGAGAGACTGAGGGATTGGAGATGGAGGGAGAGAGACTGAGGGATTGGAGATGGAGGGAGAGACTCTGAGGGGTTGGAGATGGAGAGAGAGACACTGGGGGATTGGAGATGGAGGGAGAGACACTGAGGGATTGGAGATGGAGGGAGAAGGACTGAGGGATTGGAGATGGAGGCAGAGGCACTGAGGGATTGGAGATGGAGAGAGAGACATTGAGGCGTTGGAGATGGAGGGAGAGACACTGAGGGATTGGAGATGGAGGGAGAGACACTGAGGGATTGGAGATGAATGGAGAGAGACTGAGGGATTGGAGATGGAGGGAGAGACACTGAGGGATTGGAGATGGAGGGAGAGAGAGACTGAGCGATTGGAGATGTAGGGTGAGAGACTGAGGGATTGGAGTTGGAGGGAGAGACACTGAGGGATTGGAAATGGAGGGAGAGACAATGAGGGATTGGAGATGGATGGAGAGAAACTGAGGGACTGGAGATGGAGGGAGAGAGACTGAGGGATTGGAGAGGGAAGGAGATACACTTAGGGATTGGAGATGGAGGGAGAGACACTGAGGGATTGGAAATGGAGGGTGAGAGACTGAGGGATTGGAGATTGAGGGAGAGAGACTCAGGGATTGGAGATGGAGGGAGAGAGACTCAGGGATTGGAGATGGCGGGAGAGACACTGAGGGATTGGAGATGGAGGGAGAGACACTGAGGGGTTGGAGATGGAGAGAGAGACACTGAGTGATTGGAGATGGAGGGAGAGACACTGAGAAATTGGAGATGGAGGGAGAGAGACTGAGGGATTGGAAGTGGAGGGAGAGACACTGAGAGATTGGAGATGGAGGGAGAGTGACTGAGGGGTTGGAGATGGAGGCAGAGAGACTGAGGGATTGGAGATGGAGTGAGAGACACTGAGGGATTGTAGATGGAGGGAGAGAGACAGAGGGATTGGTGATGGAGGGAGAGAGACTGAGGAATTGGAGATAGAGGGAGAGACATGAGGGATTGAAGATGGAGGGAGAGAGACTGATGGATTGGAGAGGGAAGGAGAGACACTAAGGGATTGGAGATGGAGGGAGAGACACTGAGGGATTGGAGATGGAGGGAGAGAGACTGAGGGATGGAGATTGAGGGAGAGAGACTGAGGGATTGGAGATGGAGGGAGAGAGACTGAGGGATTGGAGATGAAGGGAGAGAGACTGAGGGATTGGAGATGGAGGGAGAGAGACTGAGGGATTGGAGATGGAGGGAGAGAGACTCAGGGATTGGAGATGGCGGGAGAGACACTGAGGGATTGGAGATGGAGGGAGAGACACTGAGGGGTTGGAGATGGAGAGATAGACACTGAGTGATTGGAGATGGAGGGAGAGACACTGAAGGATTGGAGATGGAGGGAGAGAGACTGAGGGATTGGAGGTGGAGGTAGAGACACTGGGAGATTGGAGATGGAGGGAGGGAGACTGAGGGATTGGAGATGGAGGGAGAGATACTGAGGGATTGGAGATGGAGTGAGAGACACTGAGGGATTGCAGATGGAGGGAGAGAGACTGAGGGATTGGAGATGGAGGGAGAGAGACTGATGAATTGGAGATAGAGTGAGAGACACTGAGGGATTGAAGATGGAGGGAGAGACTCTGAGGGATTGGAGATGGAGGGAGAGAGACTGAGGTATTGGAGATGGAGGGAGAGAGACTGAAGAATTGGAGATGGAGGGAGAGACACTGAGGGATTAGAGATGGAGGGAGAGACACTGAGGGATTGGAGATGGAGGGAGAGAGACTGAGGGATTGGAGATGGAGGGAAAGACACTGAGGGATTGGAGAAGGAGGGAGAGACTGAGGGATTGGAGGTGGAGGGAGAGACACTGAGGAATTGGAGATGGAGGGAGAGAGACTGAGGGATTGGAGATGTAGGGAGAGAGACTGAGGGATTGGAGATGGAGGGAGAGAGAGACTGAGGAATTGGAGGTGGAGGGAGAGAGACTGAGGGATTGGAGATGGAGGGAGAGAGAGACTGAGGGATTGGAGATGGAGGGAGAGAGACTGAGGGATTGGAGAAGGAGGGAGAGAGACTGAGGGATTGGAGATGGAGGGAGAGAGAAATTGAGGGATTGGAGATTGAGGGAGAGAGACACTGAGGGTTTGAAGATGGAGAGAGAGACACTGAGGGATTGGAGATGGAGGGAGAGAGACTCAGGGATTGGAGATGGAGGGAGAGAGAGACTGAGGGATTGGAGATGGAGGGAGAGAAACTGAGGGATTGGAGATGGAGGTAGAGACACTGAGGGATTGGAGATGGAGGAGAGACACTGAGGGATTGGAGATGGAGGGAGAGAGACTGAGGGATTGGAGTTGGTGGGAGAGACACTGAGGAATTGGAGATGGAGGGAGAGAAACTGAGGGATTGGAGATGGTGCGAGAGACATTGAGGCGTTGGAGATGGAGGGAGAGACACTGAGGGATTGGAGTTGGAGGGAGAGACACTGAGGGATTGGAGATGGATGGAGAGAGACTGAGGGATTGGAGATGGAGGGAGAGACACTGAGGGATTGGAGATGGAGGGAGAGAGAGACTGAGCGATTGGAGATGTAGGGTGAGAGACTGAGGGATTGGAGATGGAGGGAGAGACACTGAGGGATTGGAAATGGAGGGAGAGACAATGAGGGATTGGAGATGGATGAAGAGAAACTGAGGGACTGGAGATGGAGGGAGAGAGACTGAGGGATTGGAGAGGGAAGGAGAGACACTAAGGGATTGGAGATGGAGGGAGAGACACTGAGGGATTGGAGATGGAGGGAGAGAGACTGAGGGATTGGAGATGGAGGGAGAGAGACTGAGGGATTGGCGATGGAGGGAGAGAGACTGAGGGATTGGAGATGGAGGGAGAGAGACTCAGGGATTGGAGATGGCGCGAGAGACACTGAGGGATTGGAGATGGAGGGAGAGACACTGAGGGGTTGGAGATGGAGAGAGAGACACTGAGTGATTGGAGATGGAGGGAGAGACACTGAGAAATTGGAGATGGAGGGAGAGAGACTGAGGGATTGGAGGTGGAGGGAGAGACACTGAGAGATTGGAGATGGAGGGAGAGAGACTGAGGGATTGGAGTTGGAGGGAGAGAGACTGAGGGATTGGAGATGGAGTGAGAGACACTGAGGGATTGTAGATGGAGGGAGAGAGACTGAGGGATTGGTGATGGAGGGAGAGAGAGTGAGGAATTGGAGATAGAGGGAGAGACACTGAGGGATTGAAGATGGAGGGAGAGACTCTGAGGGAATGGAGATGGAGGGAGAGAGACTGAGGGATTGGAGATGGAGGGAGAGAGACTGAAGGATTGGCGATGGAGGGAGAGACACTGAGGGATTGGAGATGGAGGGAGAGACACTGAGGGATTGGAGATGGAGGGAGAGAGACTGAGGGATTGGAGATGGAGGGGGAGACACTGAGGGATTGGAGATGGAGGGAGAGACTGAGGGATTGGAGATGGATGGAGAGACACTGAGGAATTGGAGATGGGGGGAGAGGGACTGAGGGATTGGAGATGTAGGGAGAGAGACTGAGGTATTGGAGATGGAGGGAGAGAGAGACTGAGGGATTGGAGATGGAGGGAGAGAGACTGAGGGATTGGAGATGGAGGGAGAGAGAGACTGAAGGGATTGGAGATGGAGGGAGAGAGACTGAGGGATTGGAGATGGAGGGAGAGAGATATTGAGGGTTTGGAGATTGAGGGAGAGAGACACTGAGGGTTTGGAGATGCAGAGAGAGACACTGAGGGATTGGAGATGGAGGGAGAGAGACTCAGGGATTGGAGATGGAGGGAGAGAGAGACTGAGGGATTGGAGATGGAGGGAGAGAAACTGAGGGATTGGAGATGGAGGTAGAGACACTGAGGGATTGGAGATGGAGGGAGAGACACTGAGGGATTGGAGATGGAGGGAGAGAGACTGAGGGATTGGAGATGGTGGGAGAGACACTGAGGAATTGGAGATGGAGGAAGTGAAACTGAGGGATTGGAGATGGAGGGAGAGACATTGAGGCGTTGGAGATGGAGGGAGAGACACTGAGGGATCGGAGATGGAGGGAGAGACACTGAGGGATTGGTGATGGGTGGAGAGAGACTGAGGGATTGGAGATGGAGGGAGAGACACTGAGGGATTGGAGATGGAGGGAGAGAGAGACTGAGCGATTGGAGATGGAGGGTGAGAGACTGAGGGATTGGAGATGGAGGGAGAGACACTGAGGGATTGGAGATGGAGTGGAGACACGGAGGGATTGGAAATGGAGGGAGAGACACTGAGGGATTGGAGAGAGAGGGAGAGACACTGAGGGATTGGAGATGGAGGGAGAGAGAGACTGAGGGATTGGAGATGGAGGGAGAGAGTCTGAGGGATTGGAGGTGGAGGGAGAGAAACTGAGGGATTGGAGATGGATGGAGAGACACTGAGGGATTGGAGATGGAGGGAGTGAGACTGAGGGATTGGAGATGGATGGAGAGAGACTGAGGGATTGGAGATGGAGGGAGAGACACTGAGGGATTGGAGATGGAGGGAGAGAGACTGAGGGATTGGAGATGGAGGGAGAGACACTGAGGGATTGGAGATGGAGGGAGAGAGACTGAGGGATTGGAGATGGAGGGAGAGACACTGAGGGATTGGAGATGGAGGGAGAGTGAGACTGAGCGATTGGAGATGGAGGGTGAGAGTCTGAGGGATTGGAGATGGAGGGAGAGACACTGAGGGATTGGAGATGGTGGGGGAGACACTGAGGGATTGGAGATGGAGGGAGAGACACTGAGGGATTGGAGATAGTGGGACAGACACTGAGGGATTGGAGATGGAGGGAGAGAGAGACTGAGGGATTGGAGATGGAGGGAGAGAGACTGAGGGATTGGAGGTGGAGGGAGAGAGACTGAGGGATTGGAGATGGAGGGAGAGACACTGAGGCATTGGAGATAGAGGGAGAGACACTGAGGGATTGGAGATGGAGGGAGAGAGATGCTGAGGGATTGGAGATGGAGGGAGAGACCCTGAGGGATTGGAGATGGAGGGAGGGACGCTGAGGGATTGGAGATAGATGGAGAGACTCTGAGGGATTGGAGATGGAGGGAGAGAGACTGAGGGATTGGAGATGGAGGGAGAGACACTGAAGGTTTGGAGACAGAGGGAGAGAGAGACTGAGCGATTGGAGATGGAGGGAGGGCCAGTTGTGAGCATCTGAGAATTAATACTGGTTACGTTAATTACTGGTTGCACTAATCAGGGTAAGGGTTGAGCAGTGGTTACTGACCATATTATTCAGTCCTCGAAGTATATAGTTGAGTAGAAACGATTTTCCCAACCTCTCTTCGCCAATGATGGAGATCAAACCCACCGGCAAGTCCTTCACCTCATCGTCTAAGAAGCAGCTTGTTAAATTGTCATTGTTGAGATGTGGTGTACCGTCTTGGTCAATGGTGACCAGCAGCTTCGCTTTTCCGAGTTTGGGTTTCACTCCCTTCACATTGAAGCAGATGAAAAGTTATTTCAGGGACAGTGCAGGGCAGAACATTTGGGTGGGACAAAACCTTAAACATACAGTATATAGATCACTGTATCTAATGTACTGTCACACCCATTCCCAGAGGGGGAAAGGACAGTATATCTAACACACTGTGGCACCCGGTCCCAGAGGTGGAAAGGATAGTGTAAATAACACACTGTGAAACCCGGTCCCAGACGGGGAAAGGACAGTGTATCTAACGCACTGTGACACCCGGTCCCAGAGGGGTAAAGGACAGTGTATCTAACACACTGTGACACCCGGTCCCAGAGGGGGAAATGACAGTGTATCTAATGCACTGTGACACCCGGTCCCAGAGGGGGAAAGGACAGTGTATCTAACGCATTGTGACACCCGGTCCCAGAGGAGGAAAGGACAGTGTATCTAATGCACTGTGACACCCGGTCCCACAGGGGGAAAGGACAGTGTATCTAATGCACTGTGAGATCCGGTCCCAGAGGGGGAAAGGACAGTGTATCTAACGCACTGTGAGACCCGGTCCCAGAGGTGGGAAAGGACAGTGTATCTAATGCACTGTGACACCCGGTCCCAGAGGGGGAAAGGATAGTGTATCTAATGCACTGTGAGACCCAGTCCCAGAGGGGGAAAGGACAGTGTATATATCGCACTGTGACACCCGCTCCCAGAGGGGGAAAGGACAGTGTATCTAACGCACTGTGACACCCAGTCCCACAGGGGGAAAGGACAGGGTATCTAACGTACTGTGACACCCAATCCCAGAGGGGGAAAGGACAGTGTATCTACCACACTGTGACACCCAGTCCCAGAGGGGGAAAGGACAGTGTATCTAACGCACTGTGACACCCGGTCCCAGAGGAGGAAAGGACAGTATATCTAATGCACTGTGACACCCGGTTCCAGAGCGTGAAAGTACACTGTAAGTATTTCTCAGACTGACCTCACTGATCTTCTTGACCGGTCTGAATTTGGCAGTGTCCATTTGTGCCATTGTCACCATGTATCACCGAGGAGAACTCTGTCAATTAAAATGCAGGATGTGAATGACAGGAGCAGAAGAGACAGACTGGCAGGGCCGACAGCTGGGGGGAGATACAGGCGGGTGGAGAGACAGGCGGGGGAGAGAGAGGCAGGCGGGAGGACAGGCGCGGGGAGAGACAGGCGCGGGGAGAGACAGGCGGGGGGACAGAGACAGGCGGGGGAGAGAGACAGGCGGGGGGACAGAGACAGGCGGGGTGAGAGACAGACGGGAGGGAGAGACAGGCGGGTGGAGACAGGCGGGGGGGAGACAGGCGGGGGGAGAAAGGCGGGGGGAGAGAGAAAGGCGGGGGGAGAGAGAAAGGTGGGGGGGAGACAGGCGGGTGGAGAGACAGGCAGGGGCAGAGAGAGGCAGGGGAGAGACAGGCGGGGGAGAGACAGGTGGGTGAGGTGTGGGGACAAACATGCAATTGACCTACATGCAGAATTCTGTAAAAGTATCCTCCAGACTCAAAGGAAAACCGTAAACAATGCATGCAGGGCAGAACTAGGCCAATATCCATTAATAATCATTATCCAAAAAAGAGCCACCAAATTTTGGAAACACCTAGAAATGAGCAACCCCCAATGCTGTCATTACGAAGCCCTGAAATGCCAAGAGAGGACCATAAAGAAGAATACCCTCAGTCAACTAGTCCTGGGACTCAGTGAAGTAACTACTAACACTACTAACAATAACCAGCCCCAGGACAGTGACAGCGTAACACAAAGAATTCGACCCAACACAATCGTCGCTAAGCAAAAGGAAAAATATCTGTCATATTGGGCAGAAACAACAAAAACCCAAAGCAAACTCAATTGCTACTTGGCCCTAAACAGACAATACAACATGGCTGATTACCTGACCAGGGTAAAGGATAGCAAAATGAGAAAAACCTTGACAATGTACAGACTTAGTGAACATAGCCTGGCGATCGAAAAATGTAGACACAGGCAGACCCGGCTACCAAGAGAGGACAGGATGTGCACTCACTGCAGTCAGGGAGTGGTGGAGACAGAGATGCACTTCCTCACATCGTGTAGAAAATATCAGGGCATAAGGGAGAATTTCTACCCAAAATTCACAAAAATATGCCCGGAATTCAGAAATTTGAATGACGACCAAAAACTCCCATACCTACTAGGGGAAGAGAGAAATTGTGTAACTTTAGCGGCACACTATGTTACAGCTTGCCATAAACAGAGGGACAACCACTAAATATAAGAAAAGAGTATATAAAAATTATATGAATGTATATTTATACACTCACAGATATATCTGTTTGTACACTGTATGGATAGATCTGTATTTTTGTGTAGAACCATGAATGTTTTTCGATGCTTTGGCAACATAAGATGTACCTTGTCATGCCAGTAAAACGATTTGAATTGAATTGAATTGAATTGACAGGCGGTGGGGAGAGACAGGAGGGGGGAGAAACAGGCGGGAGGGAGAGAGACAGGTGGGGGGAGAGAGACAGGCGCAGGGGGTGCGAGGAAGTATTAAGGGGTTTAGCAGCTTTAAAAGTGTTTAAATCCCCAGGCCCAGATGAAATGTATCCCAGGCTGTTAAGCGAAGCAAAAGAGGAAATAGCAGAGGCCCTGACCATCATTTTTCAATCCTCTCTGGCTTCAGGTGTGGTGCCGGAGGACTGGAGGACTGCTAATGTGGTACCCTTATTTAAAAAGGGAGAAAAGGACAGACTGAGTAATTACAGGCCAGTCAGCCTAACCTCGGTGGTGGGAAAATTATAGGAAAGAATTCCGAAGGACAGGATAAATCTTCATTTAGAAAGACATGGATTAGTCAAGGATAGTCAGCATGGATTTGTTATGGGAAGGTCGTGTCTGACAAACATGATTGAATTTTTTGAGGAGGTAACAAGGAGGGTAGATGAGGGTAGTGTGTTTGATGTAGTGTATATGGACTTTAGCAAGGCTTTTGATAATGTTCTACATGGCAGACTGGTCACGAAGTTAAAAGCCCATGGGATCCAGGGCAAGGTGTCAAGTTGGATTCAAAACTGGCTTGGAGACAGGAAGCAGACGGTAATGGTTGAAGGGTGTTTGTGTGACTGGAAGGCTGTTTCCAGTGGGGTTCTGCAGGACCCAGTACTCGGTCCCTTGCTTTTTGTGGTACATATCAATGATCTTGACTTGAATATAAGGGTTATGATTAAGAAGTTTGCAGATGATACTAAAATCGGCCGTGTGGTTGATACTGAAGAAGGAGGCTGTAGACTGCAGGAAGATATCAATAAATTGGTCAGGTGGGCAGAACGGTGGCAAATGGAATTCAATCCAGAGAAGTGTGAGGTAATGCATTTGGGGAGGGCTAACAAGGAAAGGGAATACACATTAAATGGTAGGACACTGAGTAGTGTTGAGGATCAGAGGGACCTTGGAGTGCATGTCCACAGATCCCTGAAGGTATCAGGCCAGGTAGATAAGGTGGTTAAGAAGGCACACGGAATGCTTGCCTTTATTAGCCGTGGCACAGAATACAAGAGCAGGGGGGTTATGCTTCAACTATATAAAACACTAGTTAGGCCTCTGCTAGAGTACTGCGTGCAGTTCTGGTCACCACATTACAGGAACGATGTGATTGCACGAGAGAGGGTACAGAGGAGATTTAGAAGGATGTTGCCGGGAGTAGAGAATCTTAGCTATGAGGAAAGACTGGATAGGCTGGGTCTGTTTTCCTTGGAACAGAGGAGGCTGAGGGGAGACCTTATTGAGGTGGATAAAATTATGAGAGGCTAAGATAAAGTGGATGGAAAGGCCCTATTTCCCTTAGCAGAGGGGTCAAAAACCAGGGGGCACAGATTTAAAGTAATTGGTGGAAGGTTTAGATGGGATTTGAGGGGAAATTTCTTCACCCAGAGGGTTGTGGGGGTCTGGAACTCACTACCTGAAAGGCTGGTAGAGGCAGGAACCCTAACCACATTTTAAAAGTACTTGGATGTACACTTGGGATGCTGTAGCCTGCAGGGCTACAGACCAAGAGCTGGGAAGTGGGATTAGGCTGGATAGCTCTTTGTTGGCCAGCGCGGACACGATGGGCTGAAATGGCCTCCTTCTGTGCTGTAACTTTCCATGATTCTATGATTCTATAGGATCCCGTGCCCCTTTACCACCACTATAGAATCCCGAGCCCCTATACCATCCATATAGGATCCTGTGCCCAAATACACCACCTATTGGGTCCCGTGTCCCTATACCATCCCTATAGTACCCCATGCCCCTGTACACCACCTATTGGGTCCCGTGTCCCTATACCATCCATATGGTACCCCGTGCCCCTATGCACCCACAATAGGATCCCGTATCCCTACACCCACCTCTATAGGATCACGTGTCCCTATACCCACCCCTATAGGATCCCGTGTACCTATACCATCCATATAGGATCCTGTGCCCAAATACCCCACCTATTGGGTCCCGTGTCCCTATACCATCCCTATAGTACCCCGTGCCCCTGCACACCCCCTATAGGATCCTGTGTCTCTATACCCACCTCTATATGATCCCGTGTCCCTATACCCACCCCTATAGGATCCCGCGCCCTATATCCACCCCATAGGATCCCATGCCCCTATACCCCCTATAGATTCCATGTCCCTATACCCACCCCTATAGGGTCCCGTGTCCCTATACCCACTCCTATAGGATCCCATGCCCCATACCCCCTATACGATTCTGTGCCCCTATACTCCCCATATAGGATTCCGTGTCCCTATATGCACCCCAATAGGATTCCATGTCCCTATACCATACCTATAGGACCCCGTGCCCCTATACACCCCCTATAGGATCCCGTGCCCTATACCCACCCCATAGGTTCCTGTGCCCCTATACCCACCCCTATACAGTCCCGTGCCCCTATACCCATCCCTATAGGATCCTGTGCCCCTATACCATCCATATAGGATCCTGTGCCCAAATATCCGACCTATTGGGTCCCGTGTCCCTATACAATCCCTATAGGATCCCGTGTCCATATACCCACCCCGATAGGGTCCCGTGCCCCTATACCACACCTATAGGATCCCATGTCCCTATACCAACCCCTATAGCATTTTGTGTCCTTATACAGACACCTATAGGGCTCTGTGCCCCTATACCCACCCCTATAGGATCCCGTGTCCCTATGCTCACCCCTCTAGGATTGTGTGTCCCTATACCCACCCCTATAGGATGCTGTGTCCCTATACCCACCCCTATAGGATCCCATGTCCCTATACCAACCCCTATAGGATCCTGTGTCCCTATACCCACTCCTATAGGATCCCGTGTCCCTATACCCATCCCTGATGGGATTGATTTGATTTAATTTAATTTGAATTAATTAAAGGTAAGTCATGACAGGAGAGCTCGGCCCCATGGTAGGCTCCTCCTGCACTATGTGGGAACTCAGGGACACTTCCTGTTTCCCTGACGACCATGTGTGCAGGAAGTGTATACAGCTGCAGCTATCGGCAGACCGCATTGCGGCGCTGGAGCTGCGATTGGATACATACTGGACTATTCGTGATGCTGAGGACGTCGTGGATATCACATTTAAGCAGTTGGTCACACCGCAGGTAAAGGTTGCACAGGCAGAAATGGCAGAGTAGTAGGTGCAGGCAAGTAATTCAGGAGTCCCCTGTGGACATTTCCCTCTCAAACAGATATACCACTTTGAATACTTTTGAGGGGGATGGCTTACCAGGGGAAAGCAGCAGCAGCCAACTTCCTGGCACCAGGGGTGGTTCTGCTGCACAGGACGGGAGGGAAAAGAAGGGTAGAGCTATAGTAATAGGCGATTCTATTGTAAGGGGAATAGGTAGGCATTTCTGTGGCCGCAAACGAGACTCCAGGATGGTGTGTTGCCTCCCTGGTGCAAGGGTCAAGGGTGTCTCAGAGTGGCTGCAGAACATTTTGGAAAGGGAGGGTGAACAGCCAGTTGTCGTGGTGCATATAGGTACCAATGATATAGGTAAAAAACGGGATGAGGTCCTAAAAGCTGAATATAGGGAGTTAGGAGGTAAATTAAAAAAATAGGACCTCAAAGGTAGTAATGTCAGGATTGCTACCAGTGCCAAGTGCTAGTCAGAGTAGAAATAGAACGATATTTCAGATGAATACGTGGCTAGAGGAATGGTGCAAGGGGGAGGGATTCAAATTCCTGGTTCTGGGGGAGCTGGGACCTGTAAAAACCGAATGGTTTGCACCTGGGCAGAGCTGGGACCGATGTCCTGGGGGAGTGTTTGCGAGTGCCCTGGGGGAGGGTTTAAACGAAAATGGTAGGGGGTTGGGAACCTGAGCAGGGAGACAGAGGAAAGGGAAACAAGGATAAAAGCAAAAGATAGGAAGGAGAAAAACAAAAGCGGCAGTCAGAGAAATCAATGGTTCAGATCAAACATGGCCACAGTAAATAATAATTCTAATAGGTCTAAGAGCGTTAAAAAAACAAGGCTGAAGGCTTTGTGTCTTAATCCGAGGAGCATTCGTAATAAGGTCGATGAATTAACTGCGCAACTACAGGGAAATGAATATGATTTGATTGGGATTATGGAAACATGGCTCCAGGGTGGCTAAGGCTGGGAACTCAACATCCAGGGGTATTCAATATTCAGGAAAGATAGGAAAAAAGGAAAGGGAGGTGGGGTAGCATTGCTGGTTAAAGAGGGGATTAACACAATTGTAAGGAAGGATATTAGCTCTGATGATGTGGAATCTGTATGGGTAGAAGTGAGAAATACCAAGGGGCAGAAAACGTTGGTGGGAGTGGTATATAGACCTCCAAACAGTAATGCGGATGTTGGGGATGGCATTAAACAGGAAATTAGAGAAGTGTGCAATAAGGGCACAGCAGTCATCATGGGTGACTTTAATCTACATATAGATTGGGCTAACCAAATTAGTAACAATACTGTAGAGGAGGAATTCCTGGTGTGTTTACGGGATGGTTTCCTGGACCAATATGTCGAAGAACCAACTAGATATCAGACCATCTTAGACTGGATATTATGTAATGAGAAAGGATTAATTAGCAATCTTGTTGTACGAGGCCCCTTGGGTCTGAGCGACCATAATATGATAGAATTCTTCATTAAGATGGAGAGTGAAGTCGGTGACTCAGAGGCTAGGGTCCTGAATTTAAATAAAGGAAACTACAATGGTATGAGGCGCGAGTTGGGTAGGATTGTTTGGGGAATGTCACACAAAGGGTTGATGGTGGATAGGCAATGGCAAACATTCAAAGACCGCATGGATGAACTACAGAATTTGTTCATCCCAGTTTGGCATAAAAATAAAACAAAAAAGGTGACTTAACCGTGACTAACAAGGGAAATTAGGGCTGGCATAAGATCCAAGGAGAGCACATATAAAATGGCCAGAAAAAGCAGTAAACCTGAGGATTGGGAGCAGTTTAGGATTCAACAAAGGAGGACAGAGGGATTAATTAAGAAGGGGACAATAGAATATGAGAGTAAGCTTGCATGGAACATAAAAACTGACTGTAAAAGCTTTTATAGATATGTGAAGAGAAAAAGATTGGTGAAGTCAAGCGTAGGTCCCTTGCAGTCAGAATCATGGGAATTTATAATGGGGAACAAAGAAATGGCAAACCAATTAAATACATATTTTGGTTCTGTCTTCACAAAGGAGGACACAAATAACCTCCCAGAGATGTCGGGGAACATGGGGTCTGATGAAAGGGAGGATCTGAAAGAAATCAGTATTTGTAGGGAAATGTGTGTTAGGGAAATTGATGGGATTGAAGGCCGATAAATCCCCAGAGCCTGATAATCTACATCCTAGTGGCCCTAGAAATAGTAGATGCAATGCTGATCATCTTCCAACATTCGATGGAATCTGGAACAGTACCCAACGGATTGGAGGGTAGCTAATGTTACCCCACTATTCAAAAAAGGTGGTAGGAGGAGAAAACGGGGAATTTCAGACCGGTAAGCCTGACATCGGTAGTGGGGAAAATGCTAGAGTCCATTATAAAAGATGTAATAGCACAGCACTTGGAAAACATTGACAGGATCGGACAAAGTCAACATGGATTTACAAAAGGTAAACCGTGCTTGACTAATCTACTGGAATTTATGAGGATGTAACTGGTAAAATAGATAAGGGAGAACCAGTGGATGTGGTGTATTTGGACTTTCAAAAGGCTTTCGATAAGGCCTCGCATAAGAGATTAGCATGTAAAGTTAAGGCACATGGATGGGGGCAAGGCATTGACTTGGATAGAGAACTTGTTGGCAGACAGAAAGCAAAGAGTTGGAATAAACGGGTCTTTTTCTGAGTGGCAGGCAGTGACTGGTCGGTTACCATAGGGATCGGTCCTTGGACCCACAGCTATTCACAACATATAATCATGATCTAGACAAGGGAACTAAGATGTAATATCGCCAAGTTTGCAAACGACACAAAGCCTGGGTGGGCATGTGTGCTGTGAGGAGGATGCCGAGAAAACTCCAGGATGAGTTGGACAGGTTGGGTGATTGGGCAGAAGCATGGCAGATGCAATATAACGTGGATAAATGCGAGGTTATCCACTTTGGTGTCAAAAACAGGAAGGCAGGATTATTATCTGAATGGCAATAGATTGGGAGAAGGGGAAGTGCAACGAGACCTGGGTGTCCTTGTGTACCAGTCGCTGAAGGTAAGCATGCAGGTGCAGCAGGCAGTTAAGAAGGCAAATGATATGTTGGCCTTCCTAGCAAGAGGGTTTGAGTACAGGAACAAGGATGTCTTGCTGCAGTTGTACAGGGCCTTGGTGAGACACATCTTGAGTATTGTGTGCAGTTTGGCCCGCCTTATCTGAGGTAAGGATGTTCTTGCCATGGAGGGAGTTCAGCGAAGATTCACCAGGCTGGGTACCTGGGATGGCAGGAATGACGTGTGAGGAGAGATTGGGTCGATTGGGCTTTTACTCGCTGGAGTTTAGAAGAATGAGAGGGGATCTCATTGTAACTTATAAAATTCTGACAGGACTGGACAGACTAGATGCAGGAAGGATGGTCCCCATGGTCGGGGAGTCCATAACCAGGGGTCACAGTCTAAGGATAAGGGGTAAGCCATTTAGGACAGAAATGAGGAGGAATTTCTTCAACCCAGAGAGTGGTGAATCTTTGGAATTCTCTACCACAGAAGACAGTAGAGGCCAATACATTAATAATTCAAAAGGAGTTGGATATAGTCTTTAAGGCTAAAGGGATCAAGAGATATAGGGAGAAAGCAGGAACAGGTACTGACATTTGGATGATCAACCATGATTGCAGTTGAATGTCAGAGCAGGCTCGGAGGGGCCGAATGGACCTACTCCTGATCCTACCTTCTATGTTTCTATGTTTCTATAGGATCCCGTGTCACTATACCAATCCACTATAGGAATCCCGTGTCCCATGTACCAACCAATAGGTACCTCGTGCCCCATACCCACCCCTACAGGATCCCGTGCCCCTATCCCACCCCTATAGGATCCCGTGCCCTATACCCACCCCTATAGCATCTCGTGCCCCTATTCCCACCCCTATAGGATCCCGTGCCCCTATACCCACCCCTATAGGATCCATGTGCCACTATACCAACCCCTATAGGATCCCGTGCCCCTATACCCACCCCTATAAGGATCCTGTCCACTATACCAACCCCTATATGATCCCGTTTCCCTATATCCACCCCATAGGATCCCTTGCCCCTATACTCACCCCTATAGGATCCCGTGCACCTATACCCACCCATATAGGATCCCGTGTCCATATACCCACCCCATAGGGTCCTCATCCCCTATACCCACCCCCTATACGATCCCGTGTCCCTATACCACCCCATAAGGATCCCGTGTCCCTATACCAACCCCTATAGGATCCGTGTCCCTATACCAACCCTATAGGATCCCGTGTCCCTAAACCAACCCCTATAGGATCTCCGTGTCCCTATACCAACCCACTATAGGATCCCGTGTCCCTATACCAACCCCATAGGATCCCGTGCCCCTTTACCCACCCCTATAGAGGTCCAGTGCCCCTATACCCAGAGTCGGAAAGCCAGGTGTTTAAGGTGAATTCGGTCAACACCAATAAGATAGTGAGAAAAGTTTCCCCCTTTTTAATGGGGCCCAACCAATAGACCGCCAATTAAACCAAATAAAATGAATTTTAATGGATCAAATCAGAATGTTGTTTCCGGGGGTGATGAAGATCTCCAGTCCCTCCGGTGCTCACCAGTTGCGGAAGGCCTTGAGCGTATCGGTGGACACCGCCCATGCTCCATCTCCAGGGCCACCCGGGCATGAACATAACCGCGGAAGAGAGACGGGCAGTCAGGCTGAACGAGCCCCTCGACCCGCTTCCGCTGGCTGGACCTGCTGATGGCCACCTTGGCCAGGCCCAGGAGCTGCCTAACAAGGAGGTCCCCCGGTCTGCCCCAAACCCCTCC
>NW_028225179.1:51730552-51830348 GCF_052327205.1 Somniosus microcephalus
CACGGGATCCTATAGGGGTGGGTATAGGGGCACGGGATCCTATAGGGGTGGGTATAGGGGCAAGGGATCCTATAGGGGTGGGCATAGGGACACGGGATCCTATAGGGGTGGGTATAGGAACACGGGATACTATGGGGGTGGGCATAGGGACACGGGATCCTATAGGGGTTGGTATAGGGACACGGGATCCTATAGGGGTGGGTATAGGGACACGGGATCCTATAGGGGTGGGTATAGGGACACGGGATCCTATAGGGGTGGGTATAGGAACACGGGATACTATGGGGTGGGCATAGGGACACGGGATCCTATAGGGGTTGGTATAGGGACACGGGATCCTATAGGGGTGGGTATAGGGGAAGAGGACCCTATGGGGTGGGTATATGGACACGGGATCCTATATGGGTGGGTATAGGTGCACGGGATCCTATAGGGGCGAGTATAGGGGCAAGGGATCCTATAGGGGTGGGTATAGGGGCACGGGATCCTATAGGGGTGGGTATAGGGACACGGGATCCTATAGGGGTTGGTATAGGGACACGGGATCCTATAGGGGTGGGTATAGGGACACGGGATCCTATAGGGGTGGGTATAGGGACACGGGATCCTATAGGGGTGGGTATAGGAACACGGGATACTATGGGGTGGGCATAGGGACACGGGATCCTATAGGGGTTGGTATAGGGACACGGGATCCTATAGGGGTGGGTATAGGGAAGAGGACCCTATGGGGTGGGTATATGGACACGGGATCCTATATGGGTGGGTATAGGTGCACGGGATCCTATAGGGGCGAGTATAGGGGCAAGGGATCCTATAGGGGTGGGTATAGGGGCACGAGATGCTATAGGGGGTGGGTATAGGGGCACGGGATCCTATAGGGGTGGGTATAGGGGCACGAGATGCTATAGGGGTGGGTATAGGGGCACGGGATCCTATAGGGGTGGGTATAGGGGCACGAGATGCTATAGGGGTGGGTATAGGGGCACGGGATCCTATAGGGGTGGGAATAGGGGCACGAGATGCTATAGGGGTGGGTATAGGGGCACGGGATCCTATAGGGGTGGGTATAGGGGCACGGGATCCTATAGGGGTGGGTATGGGGCACGGGAACCTATGGGGTTGGTACAGGGACACGGGATCCTATAGAAACATAGAAACATAGAAGGTAGGATCAGGAGTAGGCCATTCGACCCCTCGAGCCTGCTCTGACATTCAATGCAATCATGGTTGATCATCCAAATTCAGTACCCTGTTCCTGCTTTCTCCCCATATCACTTGATCCCTTTAGCCTTAAGAAATATATCCAACTCCTTCTTGAATATATTTAATGTATTGGCCTCTACTGTCTTCTGTGGTAGAGAATTCCAAAGATTCACCACTCTCTGGGTGAAGAAATTCCTCCTCATTTCTGTCCTAAATGGCTTACCCCTTATCCTTAGACTGTGACCCCTTGTTATGGACTCCCCGACCATGGGGAACATCCTTCCTGCATCTAGTATGTCCAGTCCTATCAGAATTTTATAAGTTACAATGAGATCCCCTCTCATTCTTCTAAACTCCAGCGAGTATAAGCCCAATCGACCCAATCTCTCCTCACACGTCATTCCTGCCATCCCAGGTATCAGCCTGGTGAATCTTCGCTGAACTCCCTCCATGGCAAGAACATCCTTCCTCAGATAAGGCGACCAAAACTGCACACAATACTCAGATGTGGTCTCACCAAGGCCCTGTACAACTGCAGCAAGACATCTTTGTTCCTGTACTCAAACCCTCTTGCTAGGAAGGCCAACATATCATTTGCCTTCTTAACTGCCTGCTGCACCTGCATGCTTACCTTCAGCGACTGGTACACAAGGACACCCAGGTCTCGTTGCACTTCCCCTTCTCCCAATCTATTGCCATTCAGATAATAATCTGCCTTCCTGTTTTTGACACCAAAGTGGATAACCTCGCATTTATCCACGTTATATTGCATCTGCCATGCTTCTGCCCAATCACCCAACCTGTCCAACTCATCCTGAGTTTCTCGGCATCCTCCTCACAGCACACATGCCCACCCAGCTTTGTGTCATTTGCAAACTTGGCGATATTACATCTAGTTCCCTTGTCTAGATCATGATTATATGTTGTGAATAGCTGGGGTCCAAGGACCGATCCCTATAGTAACCGACCAGTCACTGCCTGCCACTCAGAAAAAGACCCGTTTATTCCAACTCTTTGCTTTCTGTCTGCCAACAAGTTCTCTATCCAAGTCAGTGCCTTGCCCCCATCCCATGTGCCTTAACTTTACATGCTAATCTCTTATGCGAGGCCTTATCGAAAGCCTTTTGAAAGTCCAAATACACCACATCCACTGGTTCTCCCTTATCTATTTTACCAGTTACATCCTCATAAATTCCAGTAGATTAGTCAAGCACGATTTACCATTTGTAAATCCATGTGACTTTGTCCGATCCTGTCACTGTTTTTCCAAGTGCTGTGCTACTACATCTTTTATAATGGACTCTAGCATTTTCCCCAGTACCGATGTCAGGCTTACCGGTCTGAAATTCCCCGTTTTCTCCCTACCACCTTTTTTGAATAGTGGGGTAATATTAGCTACCCTCCAATCCGTGGGTACTGTTCCAGATTCCATCGAATGTTGGAAGATGATCAGCATTGCATCTACTATTTCTAGGGCCACTAGGATGTAGATTATCAGGCTCTGGGGATTTATCGGCCTTCAATCCCATCAATTTCCCTAACACCATTTCCCTACAAATACTGATTTCTTTCAGATCCTCCCTTTCATCAGACCCCATGTTCCCCGACATCTCTGGGAGGTTATTTGTGTCTTCCTTTGTGAAGACAGAACCAAAATATGTATTTAATTGGTCTGCCATTTCTTTGTTCCCCATTATAAATTCCCATGATTCTGACTGCAAGGGACCTACGCTTGACTTCACCAATCTTTTTCTCTTCACATATCTATAAAAGCTTTTACAGTCAGTTTTTATGTTCCATGCAAGCTTACTCTCATATTCTATTGTCCCCTTCTTAATTAATCCCTCTGTCCTCCTTTGTTGAATCCTAAACTGCTCCCAATCCTCCGGTTTACTGCTTTTTCTGACCATTTTATATGTGCTCTCCTTGGATCTTATGCCAGCCCTAATTTCCCTTGTTAGTCACGGTTAAGTCACCTTTTTTGTTTTATTTTTATGCCAAACTGGGATGAACAAATTCTGTAGTTCATCCATGCGGTCTTTGAATGTTTGCCATTGCCTATCCACCATCAACCCTTTGTGTGACATTCCCCAAACAATCCTACCCAACTCGCGCCTCATACCATTGTAGTTTCCTTTATTTAAATTCAGGACCCTAGCCTCTGAGTCACCGACTTCACTCTCCATCTTAATGAAGAATTCTATCATATTATGGTCGCTCAGACCCAAGGGGCCTCGTACAACAAGATTGCTAATTAATCCTTTCTCATTACATAATATCCAGTCTAAGATGGTCTGATATCTAGTTGGTTCTTTGACATATTGGTCCAGGAAACCATCCCGTAAACATACCAGGAATTCCTCCTCTACAGTATTGTTACTAATTTGGTTAGCCCAATCTATATGTAGATTAAAGTCACCCATGATGACTGCTGTGCCCTTATTGCACACTTCTCTAATTTCCTGTTTAATGCCATCCCCAACATCCGCATTACTGTTTGGAGGTCTATATACCACTCCCACCAACGTTTTCTGCCCCTTGGTATTTCTCACTTCTACCCATACAGATTCCACATCATCAGAGCTAATATCCTTCTTTACAATTGTGTTAATCCCATCTTTAACCAGCAATGCTACCCCACCTCCCTTTCCTTTTTTCCTATCTTTCCTGAATATTGAATACCCCTGGATGTTGAGTTCCCAGCCTTAGCCACCCTGGAGCCATGTTTCCATAATCCCAATCAAATCATATTCATTTCCCTGTAGTTGCGCAGTTAATTCATCGACCTTATTACGAATGCTCCTCGGATTAAGACACAAAGCCTTCAGCCTTGTTTTTTTAACGCTCTTAGACCTATTAGAATTATTATTTACTGTGGCCATGTTTGATTTGAACCGTTGATTTCTCTGACTGCCGCTTTTGTTTTTCTCCTTCCTATCTTTTGCTTTTATCCTAGTTTCCCTTTCCTCTGTCTCCCTGCTCAGGTTCCCAACCCCCTACCATTTTCGTTTAAACCCTCCCCCAGGGCACTCACAAACACTCCCCCTAGGACATCGGTCCCAGCTCTGCCCAGGTGCAAACCATCCGGTTTTTACTGGTCCCAGCTCCCCCAGAACCGGTTCCAATGTCCCAGGAATTTGAATCCCTCCCCCTTGCACCATTCCTCTAGCCACGTATTTGTCTGAAATATCGTTCTATTTCTACTCTGACTAGCACTTGGCACTGGTAGCAATCCTGGCATTACTACCTTTGAGGTCCTATTTTTTTAATTTACCTCCTAACACCCTATATTCAGCTTTTAGGACCTCATCCCGTTTTTTACCTATATCATTGGTACCTATATGCACCACGACAACTGGCTGTTCACCCTCCCTTTCCAAAATGTTCTGCAGCCACTCTGAGACATCCTTGACCCTTGCACCAGGGAGGCAACACACCATCCTGGAGTCTCGTTTGCGGCCACAGAAATGCCTACCTATTCCCCTTACAATAGAATTGCCTATTACTATAGCTCTACCCTTCTTTTCCCTCCCGTCCTGTGCAGCAGAACCACCCCTGGTGCCAGGAAGTTGGCTGCTGCTGCTTTCCCCTGGTAAGCCATCCCCCTCAAAAGTATTCAAAGTGGTATATCTGTTTGAGAGGGGAATGTCCACAGGGGACTCCTGAATTACCTGCCTGCACCTACTACTCTGCCATTTCTGCCTGTGCAACCTTTACCTGCGGTGTGACCAACTGCTTAAATGTGATATCCACGACGTCCTCAGCATCACGAATAGTCCAGTATGTATCCAATCGCAGCTCCAGCGCCGCAATGCGGTCTGCCGATAGCTGCAGCTGTATACACTTCCTGCACACATGGTCTTCAGGGAAACAGGAAGTGTCCCTGAGTTCCCACATAGTGCAGGAGGAGCCTACCATGGGGCCGAGCTCTCCTGTCATGACTTACCCTTTAATTAATTCAAATTAAATTAAATCAAATCAATCCCATCAGGGATGGGTATAGGGACACGGGATCCTATAGGGGTTGGTATAGGGACATGGGATCCTATAGGGGTGGGTATAGGGACACGGCATCCTATAGGGGTGGGTATAGGGACACACAATCCTAGAGGGGTGAGCATAGGGACACGGGATCCTATAGGGGTGGGTATAGGGGCACAGAGCCCTATAGGTGTCTGTATAAGGACACAAAATGCTATAGGGGTTGGTATAGGGACATGGGATCCTATAGGTGTGGTATAGGGGCACGGGACCCTATCGGGGTGGGTATATGGACACGGGATCCTATAGGGATTGTATAGGGACACGGGACCCAATAGGTCGGATATTTGGGCACAGGGTCCTATATGGATGGTATAGGGGCACAGGATCCTATAGGGATGGGTATAGGGGCACGGGACTGTATAGGGGTGGGTATAGGGGCACAGGATCCTATGGGGTGGGTATAGGGCACGGGATCCTATAGGGGGTGTATAGGGGCACGGGGTCCTATAGGTATGGTATAGGGACATGGAATCCTATTGGGGTGCATATAGGGACACGGAATCCTATATGGGGAGTATAGGGGCACAGAATCGTATAGGGGGTATGGGGCATGGGATCCTATAGGAGTGGGTATAGGGACACGGGACCCTATAGGGGTGGGTATAGGGACATGGAATCTATAGGGGTTATAGGGGCATGGGATCCTATGGGGTGGATATAGGGCGCGGGATCCTATAGGGGTGGGTATAGGGACACGGGATCATATAGAGGTGGGTATAGAGACACAGGATCCTATAGGGGGTGTGCAGGGGCACGGGGTACTATAGGGATGGTATAGGGACACGGGACCCAATAGGTGGGGTATTTGGGCACAGGATCCTATATGGATGGTACAGGTACACGGGATCCTATAGGGGTGGGTATAGGGACACGGGATCCTATAGAGGTGGGTGTAGGGACACGGGATCCTATAGTGGGTGCATAGGGGCACGGGGTACCATATGGATGGTATAGGGACACGGGACCCAATAGGTGGTGTACAGGGGCATGGGGTACTATAGGGATGGTATAGGGACACGGGACCCAATAGGTGGTGTATTTGGGCACAGGATCCTATATGGATGGTATAGGGGCTCGGGATTCTATAGTGGTGGTAAAGGGGCACGGGATCCTATAGTGGTGGTAAAGGGGCACGGGATCCTATAGAATCATAGAATCATGGAAAGTTACAGCACAGAAGGAGGCCATTTCAGCCCATCATGTCCGCGCTGGCCAAGAAAGAGCTATCCAGCCTAATCCCACTTCCCAGCTCTTGGTCTGTAGCCCTGCAGGTTACAGCATCCCAAGTGTACATCCAAGTACTTTTTAAATGTGGTTAGGGTTCCTGCCTCTACCAGCCTTTCAGGTAGTGAGTTCCAGACCCCCACAACCCTCTGGGTGAAGAAATTTCCCCTCAAATCCCATCTAAACCTTCCACCAATTACTTTAAATCTGTGCCCCCTGGGTTTTGACCCCTCTGCTAAGGGAAATAGGGCCTTTCCATCCACTTTATCTTAGCCTCTCATAATTTTATCCACCTCAATAAGGTCTCCCCTCAGCCTCCTCTGTTCCAAGGAAAACAGACCCAGCCTATCCAGTCTTTCCTCATAGCTAAGATTCTCTACTCCCGGCAACATCCTTGTAAATCTCCTCTGTACCCTCTCTAGTACAATCACATCTTTCCTGTAATGTGGTGACCAGAACTGCACGCAGTACTCTAGCAGAGGCCTAACTAGTGTTTTATATAGTTGAAGCATAACCCCCCTGCTCTTGTATTCTGTGCCACGGCTAATAAAGGCAAGCATTCCGTGTGCCTTCTTAACCACCTTATCTACTTGGCCTGATACCTTCAGGGATCTATGGACATGCACTCCAAGGTCCCTCTGATCCTCAACACTACTCAGTGTCCTACCATTTAATGTGTATTCCCTTTCCTTGTTAGCCCTCCCCAAATGCATTACCTCACACTTCTCTGGATTGAATTCCATTTGCCACCGTTCTGCCCACCTGACCAATTTATTGATATCTTCCTGCAGTCTACAGCCTCCTTCTTCAGTATCAACCACACGGCCGATTTTAGTATCATCTGCAAACTTCTTAATCATAACCCTTATATTCAAGTCAAGATCATTGATATGTACCACAAAAAGCAAGGGACCGAGTACTGGGTCCTGCGGAACCCCACTGGAAACAGCCTTCCAGTCACACAAACACCCTTCAACCATTACCGTCTGCTTCCTGTCTCCAAGCCAGTTTTGAATCCAACTTGACACCTTGCCCTGGATCCCATGGGCTTTTAACTTCGTGACCAGTCTGCCATGTAGAACCTTATCAAAAGCCTTGCTAAAGTCCATATACACTACATCAAACACACTACCCACATCTACCCTCCTTGTTACCTCCTCAAAAAATTCAATCATGTTTGTCAGACACGACCTTCCCATAACAAATCCATGCTGACTATCCTTGACTAATCCATGTCTTTCTAAATGAAGATTTATCCTGTCCTTCGGAATTCTTTCCTATAATTTTCCCACCACCGAGGTTAGGCTGACTGGCCTGTAATTACTCAGTCTGTCCTTTTCTCCCTTTTTAAATAAGGGTACCACATTAGCAGTCCTCCAGTCCTCCGGCACCACACCTGAAGCCAGAGAGGATTGAAAAATGATGGTCAGGGCCTCTGCTATTTCCTCTTTTGCTTCGCTTAACAGCCTGGGATACATTTCATCCGGGCCTGGGGATTTAAACACTTTTAAAGCTGCTAAACCCCTTAATACTTCCTCGCACCCCCTGCGCCTGTCTCTCTCCCCCCACCTGTCTCTCTCCCTCCCGCCTGTTTCTCCCCCCTCCTGTCTCTCCCCACCGCCTGTCAATTCAATTCAATTCAATTCAAATCGTTTTACTGGCATGACAAGGTACATCTTATGTTGCCAAAGCATCGAAAAACATTCATGGTTCTACACAAAAATACAGATCTATCCATACAGTGTACAAACAGATATATCTGTGAGTGTATAAATATACATTCATGTAATTTTTATATACTCTTTTCTTATATTTAGTGGTTGTCCCTCTGTTTATGGCAAGCTGTAACATAGTGTGCCGCTAAAGTTACACAATTTCTCTCTTCCCCTAGTAGGTATGGGAGTTTTTGGTCGTCATTCAAATTTCTGAATTCCGGGCATATTTTTGTGAATTTTGGGTAGAAATTCTCCCTTATGCCCTGATATTTTCTACACGCTGTGAGGAAGTGCATCTCTGCACTCCCTGACTGCAGTGAGTGCACATCCTGTCCTCTCTTGGTAGCCGGGTCTGCCTGTGTCTACCTTTTTCGATCGCCAGGCTATGTTCATTAAGTCTGTACATTGTCAAGGTTTTTCTCATTTTGCTATCCTTTACCCTGGTCAGGTAATCAGCCATGTTGTATTGTCTGTTTAGGGCCAAGTAGCAATTGAGTTTGCTTTGGGTTTTTGTTGTTTCTGCCCAATATGACAGATATTTTTCCTTTTGCTTAGCGACGATTGTGTTGGGTCGAATTCTTTGTGTTATGCTGTCACTGTCCTGGGGCTGGTTATTGTTAGTAGTGTTAGTAGTTACTTCACTGAGTCCCAGGACGAGTTGACTGAGGGTATTCTTCTTTATGGTCCTCTCTTGGCATTTCAGGGCTTCGTAATGACAGCATTGGGGGTTGCTCATTTCTAGGTGTTTCCAAAATTTGGTGGCTCTTTTTTGGATAATGATTATTAATGGATATTGGCCTAGTTCTGCCCTGCATGCATTGTTTACAGTTTTCCTTTGAGTCTGGAGGATACTTTTACAGAATTCTGCATGTAGGTCAATTGCATGTTTGTCCCCACACCTCACCCGCCTGTCTCTCCCCCGCCTGTCTCTCCCCTGCCTCTCTCTGCCCCTGCCTGTCTCTCCACCCGCCTGTCTCCCCCCCACCTTTCTCTCTCCCCCCGCCTTTCTCTCTCCCCCCGCCTTTCTCCCCCCGCCTGTCTCCCCCCCGCCTGTCTCCCCCCGCCTGTCTCTCCCTCCCGTCTGTCTCTCACCCCACCTGTCTCTGTCCCCCCGCCTGTCTCTCTCCCCCGCCTGTCTCTCGCCCGCCTGTCTCTCCCCGCGCCTGTCTCTCCCCGCGCCGGTCCCCCCGACCGCCTCTCTCTCCCCCGCCTGTCTCTCCACCCGCCTGTATCTCCCCCCAGCTGTCGGCCCTGCCAGTCTGTCTCCTCTGCTCCTGTCATTCACATCCTGCATTTTAATTGACAGAGTTCTCCTCGGTGATACATGGTGACAATGGCACAAATGGACACAGCCAAATTCAGACCGGTCAAGAAGATCAGTGAGGTCAGTCTGAGAAATACTTACAGTGTACTTTCACGCTCTGGAACCGGGTGTCACAGTGCATTAGATATACTGTCCTTTCCTCCTCTGGGACCGGGTGTCACAGTGCGTTAGATACACTGTCCTTTCCCCCTCTGGGACTGGGTGTCACAGTGTGGTAGATACACTGTCCTTTCCCCCTCTGGGATTGGGTGTCACAGTACGTTAGATACCCTGTCCTTTCCCCCTGTGGGACTGGGTGTCACAGTGCGTTAGATACACTGTCCTTTCCCCCTCTGGGAGCGGGTGTCACAGTGCGATATATACACTGTCCTTTCCCCCTCTGGGACTGGGTCTCACAGTGCATTAGATACACTCTCCTTTCCCCCTCTGGGACCGGATCTCACAGTGCATTAGATACACTGTCCTTTCCCCCCTGTGGGACCGGGTGTCACAGTGCATTAGATACACTGTCCTTTCCTCCTCTGGGACCGGGTGTCACAATGCATTAGATACACTGTCCTTTCCCCCTCTGGGACCGGGTGTCACAGTGCATTAGATACACTGTCATTTCCCCCTCTGGGACCGGGTGTCACAGTGTGTTAGATACACTGTCCTTTACCCCTCTGGGACCGGGTGTCACAGTGCATTAGATACACTGTCATTTCCCCCTCTGGGACCGGGTGCCACAGTGTGTTAGATATACTGTCCTTTCCCCCTCTGGGAATGGGTGTGACAGTACATTAGATACAGTGATCTATATACTGTTTGTTAAAGGTTTTGTCCCACCCAAATGTTCTGCCCTGCACTGTCCCTGAAATAACTTTTCATCTGCTTCAATGTGAAGGGAGTGAAACCCAAACTCGGGAAAGCGAAGCTGCTGGTCACCATTGACCAAGACGGTACACCACATCTCAACAATGACAATTTAACAAGCTGCTTCTTAGACGATGAGGTGAAGGACTTGCCGGTGGGTTTGATCTCCATCATTGGCGAAGAGAGGTTGGGAAAATCGTTTCTACTCAACTATATACTTCGAGGACTGAATAATATGGTCAGTAACCACTGCTCAACCCTTACCCTGATTAGTGTAACCAGTAATTAACATAACCAGTATTAATTCTCAGATGCTCACAACTGGCCCTCCCTCCATCTCCAATCACTCAGTCTCTCTCTCCCTCTCTCTCCAATCCTTCAGTGTCTCTCCCTCCATCTCCAATCCCTCAGTCTCTCTCCCTCCATCTCCAATCCCTCAGAGTCTCTCCCTCTATCTCCAATCCCTCAGCGTCCCTCCCTCCATCTCCAATCCCTCAGTGTCTCTCCCTCCATCTCCAATCCCTCAGCCTCTCTCTCCCTCCATCTCCAATCCCTCAGTGTCTCTCCCTCCATCTCCAATTCCTCAGTCTCTCTCCCTCCACCTCCAATCCCTCAGTCTCTCTCCCTCCATCTCCAATCCCTCAGTCTCTCTCTCCCTCCATCTCCAATCCCTCAGTGTCTGTCCCTCTATCTCCAATCCCTCAGTGTCTCTCCCTCCATCTCCAATCCCTCAGTGTCTCCCCCTCCATCTCCAATCCCTCAGTGTCTCTCCCTCCATCTCCAATCCCTCAGACTCTCACCCTCCATCTCCAATCGCTCAGTCTCTCTCTCCCTCCATCTCCAATTCCTCAGTGTCTCTCCCTCCATCTCCAATCCCTCAGTCTCTCTCCCTCCATCTCCAATCCCTCAGTGTCTCTCCCTCCATCTGCAATCCCTCAGTGTCTCTCCCTCTGTCTCCAACCCCTCAATGTCTCTCCCTCCATCTTCAATCCCTCAGTTTCTCTCCCTCCATCTCCAATTCCTCAGTGTCTCTCGCACCATCTCCAAACCCTCAGTTTCACTCCCTCCATCTCCAATCCCTCAGTCTCTCTCCCTCCATCTCCAATTTCTCAGTGTCTCTACCTCCATCTCCAATCACTCAGTGTCTCTCTCTCCATCTCCAACCCCTCAGTGTCTCTCCCTCCATCTCCAATCCCTCAGTGTCTCTCCCACCATCTCCAATCCCTCAGTCTCTCTCCCTCCATCTCCAATCCCTCAGTCTCTCCCTCCATCTCCAATCCCTCAGTGTCTCTCCCTGCATCTCCAATCCCTCAGTCTCTCTCCCTCCATCTCCAATCCCTCAGTGTCTCTCCCTCCATCTCCAATCCCTCTGTGTCTCTCTCCCTCCATCTCCAATCCCTGAGTCTCTCTCCCTCCATCTCCAATCCCTCAGTGTCTCTCTCTCCATCTCCAAACCCTCAATGTCTCTCTCCCTCAATCTCCAATCCCTCAATTTCTCTCTCCCTCCATCTCCAATCCCTCAGTCTCTCTCCCTCCATCTCCAATCCCTCAGTCTCTCTCCCTCCATCTCCAATCCCTCAGTCTCTCTCTCCCTCCATCTCCAATTCCTCAGTCTCTCTCCCTCCATCTCCAATCCCTCAGTCTCTCTCTCCCTCCATCTCCAATCCCTCAGTCTCTCTCCCTACATCTCCAATCCCTCAGTCTCTCTCCCTCCATCTCCAATTCCTCAGTGTCTCTCCATCCATCTCCAATCCCTCAGTCTCTCCCTCCATCTCCAATCCCTCAGTGTCTCTCCCTGCATCTCCAATCCCTCAGTCTCTCTCCCTCCATCTCCAATCCCTCAGTGTCTCTCCCTCCATCTCCAATCCCTCTGTGTCTCTCCCTCCATCTCCAATCCTTCAGTCTCTCTCCCTCCATCTCCAATCCCGCAGCCTCTCTCCCTCCATCTCCATTCCCTCATAGTCTCTCCCTCCATCTTCAATCCCTCAGTGTCTCTCCCTCTATCTCCAATTCCTCAGTCTCTCTCCCTCCATCACCAATCCCTCAGTCTCTCTCCCTCCATCTACAATCCCTCAGTGTCTCTCACTCCATCTCCAATCCCTCAGTCTCTCTCCCTCCATCTCCAGTCCCTCAGTCTCTCTCCCTCCATCTCCAATCTCTCAGTGTCTCTCCCTCCACCTCCAATCCCTCAGTCTCTCTCCCTCCATCTCCAATTTCTCAGTGTCTCTACCTCCATCTCCAATCACTCAGTGTCTCTCTCTCCATCTCCAACCCCTCAGTGTCTCTCCCTCCATCTCCAATCCCTCAGTGTCTCTCCCACCATCTCCAATCCCTGAGTCTCTCTCCCTCCATCTCCAATCCCTCAGTCTCTCTCCCTCCATCTCCAATCCCTCAGTCTCTCTCCCTCCATCTCCAATCCCTCAGTCTCTCTCCCTCCATCTCCAATCCCTCAGTCTCTCTCCCTCAATCTCCAATCCCTCAGTCTCTCACCCTCCATCTCCAATCCCTCAGTGTCTCTCCCTCCATCTCCAATCCCTTAGTGTCTCTCCTTCCCTCTCCAATCCCTCAGTCTCTCTCCCTCCATCTCCAGTCCCTCAGTTTCTCTCCATCCATCTCCAATCCCTCATTGTCTCTCCCTCCATTTCCAATCCCTCAGTGTCTCCCCCTCCATCTCCAATCCCTCAGTCTCTCACCCTACATCTCCAATCGCTCAGTCTCTCTCTCCCTCCATATCCAACCCCTCAGTGTCTCTCCCTCCATCTCCAATCCCTCAGACTCTCTCCATCCATCTCCAATCCCTCAGTGTCTCTCCCTCCATCTCCAATCCCTCAGTGTCTCTCCCTCCATCTCCAATGCCTCAATGTCTCTCGCTTCATCTCCAATCCCTCAGTTTCTCTCCCTCCATCTCCAATTCTTCAGTGTCTCTCCCACCAACTCCAATCCCTCAGTCTCTCTCCCTCCATCTCCAATCCCTCAGTGTCTCTCCGTCCATCTCCAATCCCTCAGTGTCTCTACCTCCATCTCCAATCCCTCAGTTTCTCTCCCTCCATCTCCAATCCCTCAGTCTTTCTCTCCCTCCATCTCCAATCCATGAGTCTCTCTCCCTCCATCTCCAATCCCTCAGTGTCTCTCTCTCCATCTCCAAACCCTCAGTGTCTCTCTCCCTCAATCTCCAATCCCTCAATTTCTCTCTCGCTCCATCTCCAATCCCTCAGTCTCTCTCCCTCCATCTCCAATCCCACAGTCTCTCTCCCTCCATCTCCAATCCCTCAGTCTCTCTCTACCTCCATCTCAATCCCTCAGTCTCTCTCCCTCCACCTCCAATTCCTCAGTCTCTCTCCCTACATCTCCAATCCCTCAGTCTCTCTCCCTCCAGCTCCAATTCCTCAGTGTCTCTCCCTCCACCTCCAATCCCTCAGTCTCTCCCTCCATCTCCAATCCCTCAGTGTCTCTCCCTCCATCTCCAATCCCTCAGTCTCTCTCCCTCCATCTCCAATCCCTCAGTGTCTCTCCCTCCATCTCTAATCCCTCAGTGTCTCTCCCTCCATCTCCAATCCTTCAGTCTCTCTCCCTCCATCTCCAATACCTCAGTCTCTCTCCCTCCATCTCCAATCCCTCAGAGTCTCTCCCTCCATCTTCAATCCCTCAGTGTCTCTCCCTCTACCTCCAATTCCTCAGTCTCTCTCCCTCCATCTCCAATCCCTCAGTCTCTCTCCCTCCATCTGCAATCCCTCAGTGTCTCTCACTCCATCTCCAATCCCTCAGTATCTCTCCCTCCATCTCCAATCCCTCAGTCTCCCTCCCTCCATCTCCAATCTCTCAGTGTCTCTCCCTCCACCTCCAATCCCTCAGTCTCTCTCCCTCCATCTCCAATCCCTCAGTGTCTCTCCCTCCATCTCCAATCACTCAGTGTCTCTCTCTCCATCTCCAATTCCTCAGTGTCTCTCCCTCCATCTCCAATCCCTCAGTGTCTCTCCCGCCATCTCCAATCCCTGAGTCTCTCTCCCTCCATCTCCAATCCTTCAGTCTCTCTCCCTCCATCTCCAATCCCTCAGTCTCTCTCCCTACATCTCCAATCCCTCAGTCTCTCTCCCTCCATCTCCAAACCCTCAGTCTCTCTCCCTCAATCTCCAATCCCTCAGTATCTCTCCCTCCATCTCCAATCCCTCAGTGTCTCTCCCTCCCTCTCCAATCCCTCAGTGTCTCTCCTTCCCTCTCCAATCCATCAGTCTCTCTCCCTCCATCTTCAATCCCTCAGTGTCTCTCCCTCTATCTCCAATTCCTCAGTCTCTCTCCCTCCATCACCAATCCCTCAGTCTCTCTCCCTCCATCTACAATCCCTCAGTGTCTCTCACTCCATCTCCAATCCCTCAGTCTCTCTCCCTCCATCTCCAACCCCTCAGTCTCTCTCCCTCCATCTCCAATCTCTCAGAGTCTCTCCCTCCACTTCCAATCCCTCAGTCTCTCTCCCTCCATCTCCAATTTCTCAGTGTCTCTCCCTCCATCTCCAATCACTCAGTGTCTCTCTCTCCATCTCCAACCTCTCAGTGTCTCTCCCTCCATCTCCAATTCCTCAGTGTCTCTCCCGCCATCTCCAATCCCTGAGTCTCTCTCCCTCCATCTCCAATCCCTCAGTCTCTCTCCCTCCATCTCCAATCCCTCAGTCTCTCTCCCTCCATCTCCAAACCCTCAGTCTCTCTCCCTCCATCTCCAATCCCTCAGTCTCTCTCCCTCAATCTCCAACCCCTCAGTCTCTCACCCTCCATCTCCAATCCCTCAGTGTCTCTCCCTCCATCTCCAATCCCTTAGTGTATCTCCTTCCCTCTCCAATCCCTCAGTCTCTCTCCCTCCATCTCCAGTCCCTCAGTTTCTCTCCATGCATCTCCAATCCCTCATTGTCTCTCCCTCCATTTCCAATCCCTCAGTGTCTCTCCCTCCATCTCCAATCCCTCAGTCTCTCACCCTACATCTCCAATCGCTCAGTCTCTGTCTCCCTCCATCTCCAATCCCTCAGTGTCTCTCCCTCCATCTCCAATCCCTCAGTCTCTCTCCATCCATCTCCAATCCCTCAGTGTCTCTCCCTCCATCTCCAACCCCTCAGTGTCGCTCCCTCCATCTCCAACGCCTCAATGTCTCTCTCTCCATCTCCAATCCCTCAGTGCCTCTCCCTCCATCTCCAATCCCTCAGTCCTTCTCCCTCCATCTCCAATCCCTCAGTGTCTCTCCCTCCATCTCCAATCCCCCAGTGTCTCTCTCTCCATCTCCAACCCCTCAGTGTCTCTCCCTCCATCTCCAATCCCTCAGTCTCTCTCCCTCCATCTCCAATCCATCAGTCTCTCTCCCTCTATCTTCAATCCCTCAGTGTCTCTTCCTCCATCTCCAATCCCACAGTCTCTCCCTCCATCTCCAATCCCTCAGTACCCCTCCCTCCATTTCCAATCCCTCAGCCTCTCTCCCTCCATCTCCAGTCCCTCAGTGTCTCTCCCTCCATCTCCAATCCCCCAGTCTCTCTCCCTCCATCTCCAATCCCTCAGTCTCTCTCCCTCAATCTCCAATCCCTCAGTCTCTCTCCCTCCATCTCCAATCCCTCAGTGTCTCTCCCTCCATCTCCAATCCCTTAGTGTCTCTCCTTCCCTCTCCAATCCATCAGTCTCTCTCCCTCCATCTTCAATCCCTCAGTGTCTCTCCCTCTATCTCCAATTCCTCAGTCTCTCTCCCTCCATCTCCAATCCCTCAGTCTCTCTCCCTCCATCTCCAATCCCTCAGTGTCTCTCACTCCATCTCCAATCCCTCAGTCTCCCTCCCTCCATCTCCAACCCCTCAGTCTCTCTCCCTCCATCTCCAATCTCTCAGTGTCTCTCCCTCCACTTCCAATCCCTCAGTCTCTCTCCCTCCATCACCAATTTCTCAGTGTCTCTCCCTCCATCTCCAATCAGTCAGTGTCTCTCTCTCCATCTCCAACCCCTCAGTGTCTCTCCCTCCACCTCCAATCCCTCAGTGTCTCTGCCGCCATCTCCAATCCCTGAGTCTCTCTCCCTCCATCTCCAATCCCTCAGTCTCTCTCCCTCCATCTCCAATCCCTCAGTCTCTCTCCCTCCATCTCCAATCCCTCAGTCTCTCTCCCTCCATCTCCAATCCCTCAGTCTCTCTCCCTCAATCTCCAATCCCTCAGTCTCTCACCCTCCATCTCCAATCCCTCAGTGTCTCTCCCTCCATCTCCAATCCCTTAGTGTATCTCCTTCCCTCTCCAATCCCTCAGTCCCTCTCCCTCCATCTCCAGTCCCTCAGTTTCTCTCCATCCATCTCCAATCCCTCATTGTCTCTCCCTCCATTTCCAATCCCTCAGTATCTCTCCCTCCATCTCCAATCCCTCAGTCTCTCACCCTACATCTCCAATCGCTCAGTCTCTCTGTCCCTCCATCTCCAATCCCTCAGTGTCTCTCCCTCCATCTCCAATCCCTCAGTCTCTCTCCATCCATCTCCATTCCCTCAGTGTCTCTCCCTCCATCTCCAATCCCTCAGTGTCTCGCCCTCCATCTCCAATCCCTCAGTGTCTCTCCCTCCATCTCCAATCCCTTAGTGTATCTCCTTCCCTCTCCAATCCCTCAGTCCCTCTCCCTCCATCTCCAGTCCCTCAGTTTCTCTCCATCCATCTCCAATCCCTCATTGTCTCTCCCTCCATTTCCAATCCCTCAGTATCTCTCCCTCCATCTCCAATCCCTCAGTCTCTCACCCTACATCTCCAATCGCTCAGTCTCTCTGTCCCTCCATCTCCAACGCCTCAATGTCTCTCTCTCCATCTCCAATCCCTCAGTGCCTCTCCCTCCATCTCCAATCCCTCCGTGCTTCTCCCTCCATCTCCAATCCCTCAGTGTCTCGCCCTCCATCTCCAATCCTGCAGTGTCTCTCTCTCCATCTCCAACGCCTCAGTGTCTCTCCCTCCATCTCCAATCCCTCAGTCTCTCTCCCTCCATCTCCAATCCCTCAGTCTCTCCCTCCATCTCCAATCCCTCAGTACCCCTCCCTCCATTTCCAATCCCTCAGCCTCTCTCCCTCCATCTCCAGTCCCTCAGTGTCTCTCCCTCCATCTCCAATCCACCAGTGTCTCTCCCTCCATCTCCAACCCCTCAGTCTCTCTCCCTCCTTCTCCAATCCCTCAGTGTCTCTCCCTCCAACTGCAATTCCTCAGTGTCTCCCCCTCCATCTCCAATCCCTCAGTGTCTCTCCCTCCATCTCCAATCCCTCAGTCTCTCTCCCTCCATTTCCAATCCCTCAGTCTCTCTCTCCCTCCATCTCCAATCCCTCAGTGTGTCTCCCTTTTTCTCCAATCCCTCAGTCTCTCTCCGAACATCTCCAATCGCTCAGAGTCTCTCCCTCCATCTCCAATCCCTCAGTGTCTCAACTTCCAATTCCAACCCCTCAGTGTCTCTCCCTCCATCTCCAATCCCTCAGTGTCTCTCCCTCCATCTCCAAAACCTCAGTGTCACTCCCTCCATCTCCAATCCCTCAGTCTCTCTCCCTCCATCTCCAATCCCTCAGTGTCTCTCCCTCCATCTCCAATCCCTCAGTGTCTCTCCCTCCATCTCCAATCCCTCAGTGTCTCTCCCTCCATCTCCAATCACTCAGTCTCTCTCACTCCATCTCCAATCCCTCAGTCTCTCTCTCCCCCATCTCCAATCACTCAGTCTCTCTCCCTCCATCTCCAATCCCTCAGTGTCTCTCCCTCCATCTCCAATCCCTCAGTCTCTCTCCCTCCATCTCCAATCCCTCAGTGTCTCTCCCTCCATCTCCAATCACTCAGTGCCTCTCCCTCCATCTCAAATCCCTCAGTGTCTCTCCCTCCATCTCCAATCCCTCTGTGTCTCTCCCTGCATCTCCAATCCCACAGTCTCTATCCCTTCATCTCCAATCCCGCTGTCTCTCTCCCTCCATCTCCAATCCCTCAGTCTCTCTCCCTCCATCTCCAATCCCTCAGTCTCTCTCCCTCCATCTCCAGTCCCTCAGTCTCTCTCCCTCCACATCCAATCCCTCAGTGTCTCTCCCTCCATCTTCAAACATTCAGTGTCTCTCCCTCCATCTCCAATCCCTCAATGTCTCTCCCTCCATCTCCAATCCCTCAGTGTCTCTCCCGCCATCTCCAATCCCTGAGTCTCTCTCCCTCCATCTCCAATCCCTCAGTGTCTCTCCGTCCATCTCCAATCCCTCAGTGTCTCTCCCTCCATTTCCTATCCCTCAGTGTCTCTCCCTCCATCTCCAATCCCTCAGTGTCTCTCCCTCCATCTAAAATCCCTCAGTTTCTCTCTCCCTCCATCTCCAATCCCTCAGTGTCTCTCTGCCTCCTTCTGCAATCCCTCAGTTTCTCTCCCTCGATCTCCAATCCCTCAGTGTCTCTCCCTCCATCTCCAGTCCCTCAGTCTCTCTCGCTCCATCTACATTCCCTCAGTGTCTCTCCCTCCATCTCCAATCCTTCAGTGTCTCTCTCCCTCCATCTCCAATCCCTCAGTCCTTCTCCCTCAATCTCCAATCCCTCAGTGTCTCTCCCTCCATCTCCAATCCCCCAGTGTCTCTCTCTCCATCTCCAATCCCTCAGTGTCTCTCCCTCCATCTCCAATCCCTCAGTCTCTCTCCCTCCATCTCCAATCCCTCAGTCTCTCTCCCTCTATCTTCAATCCCTCAGTGTCTCTTCCTACATCTCCAATCCCTCAGTCTCTCCCTCCATCTCCAATCCCTCAGTCCCCCTCCCTCCATTTCCAATCCCTCAGCCTCTCTCCCTCCATCTCCGGTCCCTCCGTGTCTCTCCCTCCATCTCCAATCCCCCAGTGTCTCTCCCTCCATCTCCAATCCCTCAGTCTCTCTCCCTCCTTCTCCAATCCGTCAGTGTCTCTCCCTCCAACTGCAATTCCTCAGTGTCTCCCCCTCCATCTCCTATCCCTCAGTGTCTCTCCCTCCATCTCCAATCCCTCAGTCTCTCTCCCTCCATTTCCAATCCCTCAGTCACTCTCTCCCTCCAACTCCAATCCCTCAGTGTGTCTCCCTCCATCTCCAATGCCTCAGTCTCTCTCCCAACATCTCCAATCCCTCAGTGTCTCTCCCTCCATCTCCAATCCCTCAGTGTCTCAACTTCCATTTCCAACCCCTCAGTGTCTCTCCCTCGATCTCCAAACCCTCAGTGTCTCTCCCTCCATCTCCAATCCCTCAGTGTCACTCCCTCCATCTCCAATCCCTCAGTCTCTCTCCCTCCATCTCCAATCCCTCAGTGTCTCTCCCTCCATCTCCAATCCTTCAGTGTCTCTCCCTCCATCTCCAATCCCTCAGTGTCTTTCCCTCCATTTCCAATCCCTCAGTCTCTCTCACTCCATCTCCAATCCCTCAGTCTCTCTCTCCCCCATCTCCAATCACACAGTCTCCCTCCCCCCATCTCCAATCCCTCAGTGTCTCTCCCTCCATCTCCAATCACTCAGTGCCTCTCCCTCCATCTCAAATACCTCAGTGTCTCTCCCTCCATCTCCAATCCCTCAGTGTCTCTCCCTCCATCTCCAATCCCACAGTCTCTACCCCTCCATCTCCAATCCCTCAGTCTCTCTCCCTCCATCTCCAATCCCTCAGTCTCTCTCCAGCCATCTCCAGTCCCACAGTCACTCTCCCTCCACCTCCAATCCCTCAGTGTCTCTCCCTCCATCTCCAAACATTCAGTGTCTCTCCCTCCATCTCCAATCCCTCAGTGTCTCTCCCTCCATCTCCAATCCCTCAGTGTCTCTCCCGCCATCTCCAATCTCTCAGTCTCTCTCCCTCCATCTCCAATCCCTCAGTCTCTCTCCCTCCATCTCCAATCCCTCAGTGTCTCTCCCTCCATCTCCAATCCCTCTGTGTCTCTCCCTCCATCTCCAATCCCTCAGTCTCTCTCCCTCCATCTCCAATCCCTCAGTGTCTCTCCGTCCATCTCCAATCCCTCAGTGTCTCTCCCACCATTTCCAATCCCTCAGTGTCTCTCCCTTCATCTCCAATCCCTCAGTGTCTCTCCCTCAATCTCCAGTCCCTCAGTGTCTCTCCCTCCATCTCCAATCCCTCATTTTCTCTCTCCCTCCATCTCCAATCCCTCAGTGTCTCTCTCACTCCTTCTCCAATCCCTCAGTGTCTCGCCCTCTATCTCCAATCCCTCAGTGTCTCTCCCTCCATCTCCAGTCCCTCAGTCTCTCTCCCTACGTCTACAATCCCTCAGTGTCTCTCCCTCCATCTCCAATCCCTCAGTGTCTCTCTCCCTCCATCTCCAATCGCTCATTCCCTCTCCCTCCATCTCAAATCCCTCAGTGTCTCTCCCTCCATCTCCAATCCCCCAGTGTCTCTCCCTCCATCTCCAATCCCTCAGTGTCTCTCCCTCCATCTCCAATCCCTCAGTCTCTCTCCCTCCATCTCCAATCCCTCAGTCTCTATCCCTCTATCTTCAATCCCTCAGTGTCTCTTCCTCCATCTCCAATCCCTCAGTCTCTCTCCCTCCATCTCCAATCCCTCAGTGTCCCTCACTCCATCTCCAATCTCTCAGTCTCTCTCCTCCATCTCCAATCCCTCAGTCCCTCTCCCTTCATCTCCAATCCCTCAGTGTCTCTCCCTCCACCTCCAATCCCTCAGTCTCTCTCCATCCTTATCCAATCCCTCAGTGCCTCTCCCTCCATCTCCAATCACTCAGTGTCTCTCACTCCATCTCCAATCCCTCAGTGTCTCTCCCTCCATCTCCAATCCCTCAGTGTCTCTCCCGCCATCTCCAATCCCTGAGACTCTCTCCCTCCATCTCCAATCCCTCAGTCTCTCTCCCTCCATCTCCAATCCCTCAGTCTCTCTCCCTCCATCTCCAATCCCTCAGTCTCTCTCCCTCCATCTCCAAACCTTCAGTGTCTCTCCCTCGATCTCCAATCCCTCTGTGTCTCTCCCTCCATCTCCAATCCCTCAGTCTCTCTCCCTCCATCTCCAATCCCTCAGTGTCTCTCCGTCCATCTCCAATCCGTCAGTGTCTCTCCCTCCATTTCCGATCCCTCAGTGTCTCTCCCTCCATCTCCAATCCCTCAGTTTCTCTCCCTCCATCTAAAATCCCTCAGTTTCTCTCTCCCTCCATTTCCAATACCTCAGTGTCTCTCTCCCTCCTTCTTCAATCCCTCAGTGTCTCTCCCTCTATCTCCAATTCCTCAGTCTCTCTCCCTCCATCACCAATCCCTCAGTCTCTCTCCCTCCATCTACAATCCCTCAGTGTCTCTCACTCCATCTCCAATCCCTCAGTCTCTCTCCCTCCATCTCCAACCCCTCAGTCTCTCTCCCTCCATCTCCAATCTCTCAGAGTCTCTCCCTCCACTTCCAATCCCTCAGTCTCTCTCCCTCCATCTCCAATTTCTCAGTGTCTCTCCCTCCATCTCCAATCACTCAGTGTCTCTCTCTCCATCTCAAACCTCTCAGTGTCTCTCCCTCCATCTCCAATTCCTCAGTGTCTCTCCCGCCATCTCCAATCCCTGAGTCTCTCTCCCTCCATCTCCAATCCCTCAGTCTCTCTCCCTCCATCTCCAATCCCTCAGTCTCTCTCCTCCATCTCCAAACCCTCAGTCTCTCTCCCTCCATCTCCAATCCCTCAGTCTCTCTCCCTCAATCTCCAACCCCTCAGTCTCTCACCCTCCATCTCCAATCCCTCAGTGTCTCTCCCTCCATCTCCAATCCCTTAGTGTATCTCCTTCCCTCTCCAATCCCTCAGTCTCTCTCCCTCCATCTCCAGTCCCTCAGTTTCTCTCCATGCATCTCCAATCCCTCATTGTCTCTCCCTCCATTTCCAATCCCTCAGTGTCTCTCCCTCCATCTCCAATCCCTCAGTCTCTCACCCTACATCTCCAATCGCTCAGTCTCTGTCTCCCTCCATCTCCAATCCCTCAGTGTCTCTCCCTCCATCTCCAATCCCTCAGTCTCTCTCCATCCATCTCCAATCCCTCAGTGTCTCTCCCTCCATCTCCAACCCCTCAGTGTCGCTCCCTCCATCTCCAACGCCTCAATGTCTCTCTCTCCATCTCCAATCCCTCAGTGCCTCTCCCTCCATCTCCAATCCCTCAGTCCTTCTCCCTCCATCTCCAATCCCTCAGTGTCTCTCCCTCCATCTCCAATCCCCCAGTGTCTCTCTCTCCATCTCCAACCCCTCAGTGTCTCTCCCTCCATCTCCAATCCCTCAGTCTCTCTCCCTCCATCTCCAATCCCTCAGTCTCTCTCCCTCTATCTTCAATCCCTCAGTGTCTCTTCCTCCATCTCCAATCCCTCAGTCTCTCCCTCCATCTCCAATCCCTCAGTACCCCTCCCTCCATTTCCAATCCCTCAGCCTCTCTCCCTCCATCTCCAGTCCCTCAGTGTCTCTCCCTCCATCTCCAATCCCCCAGTCTCTCTCCCTCCATCTCCAATCCCTCAGTCTCTCTCCCTCAATCACCAATCCCTCAGTCTCTCTCCCTCCATCTCCAATCCCTCAGTGTCTCTCCCTCCATCTCCAATCCCTTAGTGTCTCTCCTTCCCTCTCCAATCCATCAGTCTCTCTCCCTCCATCTTCAATCCCTCAGTGTCTCTCCCTCTATCTCCAATTCCTCAGTATCTCTCCCTCCATCACCAATCCCTCAGTCTCTCTCCCTCCATCTCCAATCCCTCAGTGTCTCTCACTCCATCTCCAATCCCTCAGTCTCTCTCCCTCCATCTCCAACCCCTCAGTCTCTCTCCCTCCATCTCCAATCTCTCAGTGTCTCTCCCTCCACTTCCAATCCCTCAGTCTCTCTCCCTCCATCACCAATTTCTCAGTGTCTCTCCCTCCATCTCCAATCAGTCAGTGTCTCTCTCTCCATCTCCAACCCCTCAGTGTCTCTCCCTCCATCTCCAATCCCTCAGTGTCTCTCCCGCCATCTCCAATCCCTGAGTCTCTCTCCCTCCATCTCCTATCCCTCAGTCTCTCTCCCTCCATCTCCAATCCCTCAGTCTCTCTCCCTCCATCTCCAATCCCTCAGTCTCTCTCCCTCCATCTCCAATCCCTCAGTCTCTCTCCCTCAATCTCCAATCCCTCAGTGTCTCTCCCTCCATCTTCAATCCCTTAGTGTATCTCCTTCCCTCTCCAATCCCTCAGTCTCTCTCCCTCCATCTCCAGTCCCTCAGTTTCTCTCCATCCATCTCCAATCCCTCATTGTCTCTCCCTCCATTTCCAATCCCTCAGTATCTCTCCCTCCATCTCCAATCCCTCAGTCTCTCACCCTACATCTCCAATCGCTCAGTCTCTCTCTCCCTCCATCTCCAATCCCTCAGTGTCTCTCCCTCCATCTCCAATCCCTCAGTCTCTCTCCATCCATCTCCATTCCCTCAGTGTCTCTCCCTCCATCTCCAATCCCTCAGTGTCTCTCCCTCCATCTCCAACGCCTCAATGTCTCTCTCTCCATCTCCAATCCCTCAGTGCCTCTCCCTCCATCTCCAATCCCTCAGTGCTTCTCCCTCCATCTCCAATCCCTCAGTGTCTCGCCCTCCATCTCCAATCCTGCAGTGTCTCTCTCTCCATCTCCAACGCCTCAGTGTCTCTCCCTCCATCTCCAATCCCTCAGTCTCTCTCCCTCCATCTCCAATCCCTCAGTCTCTCCCTCCATCTCCAATCCCTCAGTACCCCTCCCTCCATTTCCAATCCCTCAGCCTCTCTCCCTCCATCTCCAGTCCCTCAGTGTCTCTCCCTCCATCTCCAATCCACCAGTGTCTCTCCCTCCATCTCCAACCCCTCAGTCTCTCTCCCTCCTTCTCCAATCCCTCAGTGTCTCTCCCTCCAACTGCAATTCCTCAGTGTCTCCCCCTCCATCTCCAATCCCTCAGTGTCTCTCCCTCCATCTCCAATCCCTCAGTCTCTCTCCCTCCATTTCCAATCCCTCAGTCTCTCTCTCCCTCCATCTCCAATCCCTCAGTGTGTCTCCCTTTTTCTCCAATCCCTCAGTCTCTCTCCGAACATCTCCAATCGCTCAGAGTCTCTCCCTCCATCTCCAATCCCTCAGTGTCTCAACTTCCAATTCCAACCCCTCAGTGTCTCTCCCTCCATCTCCAATCCCTCAGTGTCTCTCCCTCCATCTCCAAAACCTCAGTGTCACTCCCTCCATCTCCAATCCCTCGGTCTCTCTCCCTCCATCTCCAATCCCTCAGTGTCTCTCCCTCCATCTCCAATCCCTCAGTGTCTCTCCCTCCATCTCCAATCACTCAGTCTCTCTCACTCCATCTCCAATCCCTCAGTCTCTCTCTCCCCCATCTCCAATCACTCAGTCTCTCTCCCTCCATCTCCAATCCCTCAGTGTCTGTCCCTCCATCTCCAATCCCTCAGTCTCTCTCCCTCCATCTCCAATCCCTCAGTGTCTCTCCCTCCATCTCCAATCACTCAGTGCCTCTCCCTCCATCTCAAATCCCTCAGTGTCTCTCCCTCCATCTCCAATCCCTCAGTGTCTCTCCCTGCATCTCCAATCCCACAGTCTCTATCCCTTCATCTCCAATCCCGCTGTCTCTCTCCCTCCATCTCCAATCCCTCAGTCTCTCTCCCTCCATCTCCAATCCCTCAGTCTCTCTCCCTCCATCTCCAGTCCCTCAGTCTCTCTCCCTCCACCTCCAATCCCTCAGTGTCTCTCCCTCCATCTCCAAACATTCAGTGTCTCTCCCTCCATCTCCAATCCCTCAATGTCTCTCCCTCCATCTCCAATCCCTCAGTGTCTCTCCCGCCATCTCCAATCCCTGAGTCTCTCTCCCTCCATCTCCAATCCCTCAGTGTCTCTCCGTCCATCTCCAATCCCTCAGTGTCTCTCCCTCCATTTCCTATCCCTCAGTGTCTCTCCCTCCATCTCCAATCCCTCAGTGTCTCTCCCTCCATCTAAAATCCCTCAGTTTCTCTCTCCCTCCATCTCCAATCCCTCAGTGTCTCTCTCCCTCCATCTCCAATCCCTCAGTGTCTGTCCCTCCATCTCCAATCCCTCAGTCTCTCTCCCTCCATCTCCAATCCCTCAGTGTCTCTCCCTCCATCTCCAATCACTCAGTGCCTCTCCCTCCATCTCAAATCCCTCAGTGTCTCTCCCTCCATCTCCAATCCCTCAGTGTCTCTCCCTGCATCTCCAATCCCACAGTCTCTATCCCTTCATCTCCAATCCCGCTGTCTCTCTCCCTCCATCTCCAATCCCTCAGTCTCTCTCCCTCCATCTCCAATCCCTCAGTCTCTCTCCCTCCATCTCCAGTCCCTCAGTCTCTCTCCCTCCACCTCCAATCCCTCAGTGTCTCTCCCTCTATCTCCAAACATTCAGTGTCTCTCCCTCCATCTCCAATCCCTCAATGTCTCTCCCTCCATCTCCAATCCCTCAGTGTCTCTCCCGCCATCTCCAATCCCTGAGTCTCTCTCCCTCCATCTCCAATCCCTCAGTGTCTCTCCGTCCATCTCCAATCCCTCAGTGTCTCTCCCTCCATTTCCTATCCCTCAGTGTCTCTCCCTCCATCTCCAATCCCTCAGTGTCTCTCCCTCCATCTCCAGTCCCTCAGTCTCTCTCGCTCCATCTACATTCCCTCAGTGTCTCTCCCTCCATCTCCAATCCTTCAGTGTCTCTCTCCCTCCATCTCCAATCCCTCAGTCCTTCTCCCTCAATCTCCAATCCCTCAGTGTCTCTCCCTCCATCTCCAATCCCCCAGTGTCTCTCTCTCCATCTCCAATCCCTCAGTGTCTCTCCCTCCATCTCCAATCCCTCAGTCTCTCCCCCTCCATCTCCAATCCCTCAGTCTCTCTCCCTCTATCTTCAATCCCTCAGTGTCTCTTCCTACATCTCCAATCCCTCAGTCTCTCCCTCCATCTCCAATCCCTCAGTCCCCCTCCCTCCATTTCCAATCCCTCAGCCTCTCTCCCTCCATCTCCGGTCCCTCAGTGTCTCTCCCTCCATCTCCAATCCCCCAGTGTCTCTCCCTCCATCTCCAATCCCTCAGTCTCTCTCCCTCCTTCTCCAATCCGTCAGTGTCTCTCCCTCCAACTGCAATTCCTCAGTGTCTCCCCCTCCATCTCCTATCCCTCAGTGTCTCTCCCTCCATCTCCAATCCCTCAGTCTCTCTCCCTCCATTTCCAATCCCTCAGTCACTCTCTCCCTCCAACTCCAATCCCTCAGTGTGTCTCCCTCCATCTCCAATGCCTCAGTCTCTCTCCCAACATCTCCAATCCCTCAGTGTCTCTCCCTCCATCTCCAATCCCTCAGTGACTCAACTTCCATTTCCAACCCCTCAGTGTCTCTCCCTCGATCTCCAAACCCTCAGTGTCTCTCCCTCCATCTCCAATCCCTCAGTGTCACTCCCTCCATCTCCAATCCCTCAGTCTCTCTCCCTCCATCTCCAATCCCTCAGTGTCTCTCCCTCCATCTCCAATCCTTCAGTGTCTCTCCCTCCATCTCCAATCCCTCAGTGTCTTTCCCTCCATTTCCAATCCCTCAGTCTCTCTCACTCCATCTCCAATCCCTCAGTCTCTCTCTCCCCCATCTCCAATCCCTCAGTCTCTCTCCCTCCATCTCCAATCCCTCAGTCTCTCTCCAGCCATCTCCAGTCCCACAGTCACTCTCCCTCCACCTCCAATCCCTCAGTGTCTCTCCCTCCATCTCCAAACATTCAGTGTCTCTCCCTCCATCTCCAATCCCTCAGTGTCTCACCCTCCATCTCCAATCCCTCAGTGTCTCTCCCGCCATCTCCAATCTCTCAGTCTCTCTCCCTCCATCTCCAATCCCTCAGTCTCTCTCCCTCCATCTCCAATCCCTCAGTGTCTCTCCCTCCATCTCCAATCCCTCTGTGTCTCTCCCTCCATCTCCAATCCCTCAGTCTCTCTCCCTCCATCTCCAATCCCTCAGTGTCTCTCCGTCCATCTCCAATCCCTCAGTGTCTCTCCCACCATTTCCAATCCCTCAGTGTCTCTCCCTTCATCTCCAATCCCTCAGTGTCTCTCCCTCAATCTCCAGTCCCTCAGTGTCTCTCCCTCCATCTCCAATCCCTCATTTTCTCTCTCCCTCCATCTCCAATCCCTCAGTGTCTCTCTCCCTCCATCTCCAATCCCTCAGTGTCTCTCCGTCCATCTCCAATCCGTCAGTGTCTCTCCCTCCATTTCCGATCCCTCAGTGTCTCTCCCTCCATCTCCAATCCCTCAGTTTCTCTCCCTCCATCTAAAATCCCTCAGTTTCTCTCTCCCTCCATTTCCAATACCTCAGTGTCTCTCTCCCTCCTTCTTCAATCCCTCAGTGTCTCTCCCTCTATCTCCAATTCCTCAGTCTCTCTCCCTCCATCACCAATCCCTCAGTCTCTCTCCCTCCATCTACAATCCCTCAGTGTCTCTCACTCCATCTCCAATCCCTCAGTCTCTCTCCCTCCATCTCCAACCCCTCAGTCTCTCTCCCTCCATCTCCAATCTCTCAGAGTCTCTCCCTCCACTTCCAATCCCTCAGTCTCTCTCCCTCCATCTCCAATTTCTCAGTGTCTCTCCCTCCATCTCCAATCACTCAGTGTCTCTCTCTCCATCTCAAACCTCTCAGTGTCTCTCCCTCCATCTCCAATTCCTCAGTGTCTCTCCCGCCATCTCCAATCCCTGAGTCTCTCTCCCTCCATCTCCAATCCCTCAGTCTCTCTCCCTCCATCTCCAATCCCTCAGTCTCTCTCCTCCATCTCCAAACCCTCAGTCTCTCTCCCTCCATCTCCAATCCCTCAGTCTCTCTCCCTCAATCTCCAACCACTCAGTCTCTCACCCTCCATCTCCAATCCCTCAGTGTCTCTCCCTCCATCTCCAATCCCTTAGTGTATCTCCTTCCCTCTCCAATCCCTCAGTCTCTCTCCCTCCATCTCCAGTCCCTCAGTTTCTCTCCATGCATCTCCAATCCCTCATTGTCTCTCCCTCCATTTCCAATCCCTCAGTGTCTCTCCCTCCATCTCCAATCCCTCAGTCTCTCTCCCTCCATCTCCAATCCCTCAGTCTCTCTCCCTCTATCTTCAATCCCTCAGTGTCTCTTCCTCCATCTCCAATCCCTCAGTCTCTCCCTCCATCTCCAATCCCTCAGTACCCCTCCCTCCATTTCCAATCCCTCAGCCTCTCTCCCTCCATCTCCAGTCCCTCAGTGTCTCTCCCTCCATCTCCAATCCCCCAGTCTCTCTCCCTCCATCTCCAATCCCTCAGTCTCTCTCCCTCAATCACCAATCCCTCAGTCTCTCTCCCTCCATCTCCAATCCCTCAGTGTCTCTCCCTCCATCTCCAATCCCTTAGTGTCTCTCCTTCCCTCTCCAATCCATCAGTCTCTCTCCCTCCATCTTCAATCCCTCAGTGTCTCTCCCTCTATCTCCAATTCCTCAGTATCTCTCCCTCCATCACCAATCCCTCAGTCTCTCTCCCTCCATCTCCAATCCCTCAGTGTCTTTCACTCCATCTCCAATCCCTCAGTCTCTCTCCCTCCATCTCCAACCCCTCAGTCTCTCTCCCTCCATCTCCAATCTCTCAGTGTCTCTCCCTCCACTTCCAATCCCTCAGTCACTCTCCCTCCATCACCAATTTCTCAGTGTCTCTCCCTCCATCTCCAATCAGTCAGTGTCTCTCTCTCCATCTCCAACCCCTCAGTGTCTCTCCCTCCATCTCCAATCCCTCAGTGTCTCTCCCGCCATCTCCAATCCCTGAGTCTCTCTCCCTCCATCTCCTATCCCTCAGTCTCTCTCCCTCCATCTCCAATCCCTCAGTCTCTCTCCCTCCATCTCCAATCCCTCAGTCTCTCTCCCTCCATCTCCAATCCCTCAGTCTCTCTCCCTCAATCTCCAATCCCTCAGTGTCTCTCCCTCCATCTTCAATCCCTTAGTGTATCTCCTTCCCTCTCCAATCCCTCAGTCTCTCTCCCTCCATCTCCAGTCCCTCAGTTTCTCTCCATCCATCTCCAATCCCTCATTGTCTCTCCCTCCATTTCCAATCCCTCAGTATCTCTCCCTCCATCTCCAATCCCTCAGTCTCTCACCCTACATCTCCAATCGCTCAGTCTCTCTCTCCCTCCATCTCCAATCCCTCAGTGTCTCTCCCTCCATCTCCAATCCCTCAGTCTCTCTCCATCCATCTCCATTCCCTCAGTGTCTCTCCCTCCATCTCCAATCCCTCAGTGTCTCTCCCTCCATCTCCAACGCCTCAATGTCTCTCTCTCCATCTCCAATCCCTCAGTGCCTCTCCCTCCATCTCCAATCCCTCAGTGCTTCTCCCTCCATCTCCAATCCCTCAGTGTCTCGCCCTCCATCTCCAATCCTGCAGTGTCTCTCTCTCCATCTCCAACGCCTCAGTGTCTCTCCCTCCATCTCCAATCCCTCAGTCTCTCTCCCTCCATCTCCAATCCCTCAGTCTCTCCCTCCATCTCCAATCCCTCAGTACCCCTCCCTCCATTTCCAATCCCTCAGCCTCTCTCCCTCCATCTCCAGTCCCTCAGTGTCTCTCCCTCCATCTCCAATCCACCAGTGTCTCTCCCTCCATCTCCAACCCCTCAGTCTCTCTCCCTCCTTCTCCAATCCCTCAGTGTCTCTCCCTCCAACTGCAATTCCTCAGTGTCTCCCCCTCCATCTCCAATCCCTCAGTGTCTCTCCCTCCATCTCCAATCCCTCAGTCTCTCTCCCTCCATTTCCAATCCCTCAGTCTCTCTCTCCCTCCATCTCCAATCCCTCAGTGTGTCTCCCTTTTTCTCCAATCCCTCAGTCTCTCTCCGAACATCTCCAATCGCTCAGAGTCTCTCCCTCCATCTCCAATCCCTCAGTGTCTCAACTTCCAATTCCAACCCCTCAGTGTCTCTCCCTCCATCTCCAATCCCTCAGTGTCTCTCCCTCCATCTCCAAAACCTCAGTGTCACTCCCTCCATCTCCAATCCCTCAGTCTCTCTCCCTCCATCTCCAATCCCTCAGTGTCTCTCCCTCCATCTCCAATCCCTCAGTGTCTCTCCCTCCATCTCCAATCACTCAGTCTCTCTCACTCCATCTCCAATCCCTCAGTCTCTCTCTCCCCCATCTCCAATCACTCAGTCTCTCTCCCTCCATCTCCAATCCCTCAGTGTCTGTCCCTCCATCTCCAATCCCTCAGTCTCTCTCCCTCCATCTCCAATCCCTCAGTGTCTCTCCCTCCATCTCCAATCACTCAGTGCCTCTCCCTCCATCTCAAATCCCTCAGTGTCTCTCCCTCCATCTCCAATCCCTCAGTGTCTCTCCCTGCATCTCCAATCCCACAGTCTCTATCCCTTCATCTCCAATCCCGCTGTCTCTCTCCCTCCATCTCCAATCCCTCAGTCTCTCTCCCTCCATCTCCAATCCCTCAGTCTCTCTCCCTCCATCTCCAGTCCCTCAGTCTCTCTCCCTCCACCTCCAATCCCTCAGTGTCTCTCCCTCCATCTCCAAACATTCAGTGTCTCTCCCTCCATCTCCAATCCCTCAATGTCTCTCCCTCCATCTCCAATCCCTCAGTGTCTCTCCCGCCATCTCCAATCCCTGAGTCTCTCTCCCTCCATCTCCAATCCCTCAGTGTCTCTCCGTCCATCTCCAATCCCTCAGTGTCTCTCCCTCCATTTCCTATCCCTCAGTGTCTCTCCCTCCATCTCCAATCCCTCAGTGTCTCTCCCTCCATCTAAAATCCCTCAGTTTCTCTCTCCCTCCATCTCCAATCCCTCAGTGTCTCTCTCCCTCCTTCTGCAATCCCTCAGTTTCTCTCCCTCGATCTCCAATCCCTCAGTGTCTCTCCCTCCATCTCCAGTCCCTCAGTCTCTCTCGCTCCATCTACATTCCCTCAGTGTCTCTCCCTCCATCTCCAATCCTTCAGTGTCTCTCTCCCTCCATCTCCAATCCCTCAGTCCTTCTCCCTCAATCTCCAATCCCTCAGTGTCTCTCCCTCCATCTCCAATCCCCCAGTGTCTCTCTCTCCATCTCCAATCCCTCAGTGTCTCTCCCTCCATCTCCAATCCCTCAGTCTCTCCCCCTCCATCTCCAATCCCTCAGTCTCTCTCCCTCTATCTTCAATCCCTCAGTGTCTCTTCCTACATCTCCAATCCCTCAGTCTCTCCCTCCATCTCCAATCCCTCAGTCCCCCTCCCTCCATTTCCAATCCCTCAGCCTCTCTCTCTCCATCTCCGGTCCCTCAGTGTCTCTCCCTCCATCTCCAATCCCCCAGTGTCTCTCCCTCCATCTCCAATCCCTCAGTCTCTCTCCCTCCTTCTCCAATCCGTCAGTGTCTCTCCCTCCAACTGCAATTCCTCAGTGTCTCCCCCTCCATCTCCTATCCCTCAGTGTCTCTCCCTCCATCTCCAATCCCTCAGTCTCTCTCCCTCCATTTCCAATCCCTCAGTCACTCTCTCCCTCCAACTCCAATCCCTCAGTGTGTCTCCCTCCATCTCCAATGCCTCAGTCTCTCTCCCAACATCTCCAATCCCTCAGTGTCTCTCCCTCCATCTCCAATCCCTCAGTGACTCAACTTCCATTTCCAACCCCTCAGTGTCTCTCCCTCGATCTCCAAATCCTCAGTGTCTCTCCCTCCATCTCCAATCCCTCAGTGTCACTCCCTCCATCTCCAATCCCTCAGTCTCTCTCCCTCCATCTCCAATCCCTCAGTGTCTCTCCCTCCATCTCCAATCCTTCAGTGTCTCTCCCTCCATCTCCAATCCCTCAGTGTCTTTCCCTCCATTTCCAATCCCTCAGTCTCTCTCACTCCATCTCCAATCCCTCAGTCTCTCTCTCCCCCATCTCCAATCACTCAGTCTCCCTCCCCCATCTCCAATCCCTCAGTGTCTCTCCCTCCATCTCCAATTCCTCAGTCTCTCTCCCTCCATCTCCAATCCCTCAGTGTCTCTCCCTCCATCTCCAATCACTCAGTGCCTCTCCCTCCATCTCAAATCCCTCAGTGTCTCTCCCTCCATCTCCAATCCCTCAGTGTCTCTCCCTCCATCTCCAATCCCACAGTCTCTACCCCTCCATCTCCAATCCCTCTGCCTCTCTCCCTCCATCTCCAATCCCTCAGTCTCTCTCCCTCCATCTCCAATCCCTCAGTCTCTCTCCAGCCATCTCCAGTCCCACAGTCACTCTCCCTCCACCTCCAATCCCTCAGTGTCTCTCCCTCCATCTCCAAACATTCAGTGTCTCTCCCTCCATCTCCAATCCCTCAGTGTCTCACCCTCCATCTCCAATCCCTCAGTGTCTCTCCCGCCATCTCCAATCTCTCAGTCTCTCTCCCTCCATCTCCAATCCCTCAGTCTCTCTCCCTCCATCTCCAATCCCTCAGTGTCTCTCCCTCCATCTCCAATCCCTCTGTGTCTCTCCCTCCATCTCCAATCCCTCAGTCTCTCTCCCTCCATCTCCAATCCCTCAGTGTCTCTCCGTCCATCTCCAATCCCTCAGTGTCTCTCCCACCATTTCCAATCCCTCAGTGTCTCTCCCTTCATCTCCAATCCCTCAGTGTCTCTCCCTCAATCTCCAGTCCCTCAGTGTCTCTCCCTCCATCTCCAATCCCTCATTTTCTCTCTCCCTCCATCTCCAATCCCTCAGTGTCTCTCTCACTCCTTCTCCAATCCCTCAGTGTCTCGCCCTCTATCTCCAATCCCTCAGTGTCTCTCCCTCCATCTCCAGTCCCTCAGTCTCTCTCCCTACGTCTACAATCCCTCAGTGTCTCTCCCTCCATCTCCAATCCCTCAGTGTCTCTCTCCCTCCATCTCCAATCGCTCATTCCCTCTCCCTCCATCTCAAATCCCTCAGTGTCTCTCCCTCCATCTCCAATCCCCCAGTGTCTCTCCCTCCATCTCCAATCCCTCAGTGTCTCTCCCTCCATCTCCAATCCCTCAGTCTCTCTCCCTCCATCTCCAATCCCTCAGTCTCTATCCCTCTATCTTCAATCCCTCAGTGTCTCTTCCTCCATCTCCAATCCCTCAGTCTCTCTCCCTCCATCTCCAATCCCTCAGTGTCCCTCACTCCATCTCCAATCTCTCAGTCTCTCTCCTCCATCTCCAATCCCTCAGTCTCTCTCCCTTCATCTCCAATCCCTCAGTGTCTCTCCCTCCACCTCCAATCCCTCAGTCTCTCTCCATCCTTATCCAATCCCTCAGTGCCTCTCCCTCCATCTCCAATCACTCAGTGTCTCTCACTCCATCTCCAATCCCTCAGTGTCTCTACCTCCATCTCCAATCCCTCAGTGTCTCTCCCGCCATCTCCAATCCCTGAGACTCTCTCCCTCCATCTCCAATCCCTCAGTCTCTCTCCCTCCATCTCCAATCCCTCAGTCTCTCTCCCTCCATCTCCAATCCCTGAGTCTCTCTCCCTCCATCTCCAAACCTTCAGTGTCTCTCCCTCGATCTCCAATCCCTCTGTGTCTCTCTCTCCATCTCCAATCCCTCAGTCTCTCTCCCTCCATCTCCAATCCCTCAGTGTCTCTCCGTCCATCTCCAATCCGTCAGTGTCTCTCCCTCCATTTCCGATCCCTCAGTGTCTCTCCCTCCATCTCCAATCCCTCAGTTTCTCTCCCTCCATCTAAAATCCCTCAGTTTCTCTCTCCCTCCATTTCCAATACCTCAGTGTCTCTCTCCCTCCTTCTTCAATCCCTCAGTGTCTCTCCCTCTACCTCCAATCCCTCAGTGTCTCTCCCTCCATCTCCAGTCCCTCAGTCTCTCTCCCTCCATCTACAATCCCTCAGTGTCTCTCCCTCCATCTCCAATCCCTCAGTGTCTCTCTCCCTCCATCTCCAATCCCTCAGTTCTTCTCCCTCCATCTCCAATCCTTCAGTGACTCTCCCTCCATCTCCAATCCCTCAGTCTCTCTCCCTCCATCTCCAATCCCTCAGTCTCTCTCCCTCTATCTTCAATTCCTCAGTGTCTCTTCCTCCATCTCCAATCCCTCAGTCTCTCCCTCCATCTCCAATCCCTCAGTCGCTCTCCCTCCATTTCCAATCCCTCAGCCTCTCTCCCTCCATCTCCAGTCCCTCAGTGTCTCTCCCTCCATCTCCAATCCCCCAGTGACTCTCCCTCCATCTCCAATCACTCAGTCTCTCTCCTTCTCCAATCCCTCAGTGTCTCTCCCTCCAACTGCAATTCCTCAGTGTCTCCCCCTCCATCTCCAATCCCTCAATGTCTCTCCCTCCATCTCCAATCCCTCAGTCTCTCTCCCTCCATTTCCAATCCCTCAGTCTCTCTCTCCCTCCATCTCCAATCCCACAGTGTGTCTCCCTCCATCTCTAATCCCTCAGTCTCTCTCCCAACATCTCCAATCCCTCAGTGCCTCTCCCTCCATCTCCAATCTCTCAGTGTCTCAACTTCCATCTCCAACCCCTCAGTGTCTCTCCCTCCATCTCTAATCCCTCAGTGCCTCTCCCTCCATCTCCACTCCCTCAGTGTCACTCCCTCTATCTCCAATCCCTCAGTCTCTCTCCCTCCATCTCCAATCCCTCAGTGTCTCTCCCTCCATCTCCAATCCCTCAGTGTCTCTCCCTCCATCTCCAATCCCTCAGTGTCTCTCCCTCCATTTCCAATCCCTCAGTCTCTCTCACTCCATCTCCAATCCCTCAGTCTCTCTCTCCCCCAGCTCCAATCACTCAGTCTCTCTCCCTCCATCTCCAATCCCTCAGTGTCTCTCCATCCATCTCCAATTCCTCAGTCTCTCTCCCTCCATCTCCAATCCCTCAGTGTCTCTCCCTCCATCTCCAATCACTCAGTGCCTCTCCCTCCATCTCAAATCCCTCAGTGTCTCTCCCTCCATCTCCAATCCCTCAGTGTCTCTCCCTCAATCTCCAATCCCACAGTCTCTATCCCTCCAACTCCAATCCCTCTGTCTCTCTTCCTCCAACTCCAATCCCTCAGTCTCTCTCCCTCCATCTCCAATCCCTCAGTCTCTCTCCCTCCATCTCCAGTCTCACAGTCTCTCTCCCTCCACCTCCAATCCCTCAGTGTCTCTCCCTCCATCTCCAATCATTCAGTGTCTCTCCCTCCATCTCCAATCCCTCAGTGTCTCTCCCTCCATGTCCAATCCCTCAGTGTCTCTCCCGCCATCTCCAATCCCTGAGTCTCTCTCCCTCCATCTCCAAACCCTCAGTCTCTATCCCTCCATCTCCAATCCCTCAGCCTCTCTCCCTCCATCCCCAATACCTCAGTCTCTCTCCCTCCATCTCCAAACCCTCAGTGTCTCTCCCTCCATCTCCAATCCCTCTGTTTCTCTCCCTCCATCTCCAATCCCTCAGTCTCTCTCCCTCCATCTCCAACCCCTCAGTGTCTCTCCGTCCATCTCCAATCACTCAGTGTCTCTCCCTCCATTTCCAATCCCTCAGTGTCTCTCCCTTCATCTCCAATCCCTCAGTGTCTCTCCCTCCATCTCCAGGCCCTCAGTGTCTCTCCCTCCATCTCCAATCCCTCAGTTTCTCTCTCCCTCCATCTCCAATCCCTCAGTGTCTCTCTCCCTCCTTCTCCAATCCCTCAGTGTCTCTCCCTCTATCTCCAATCCCTCAGTGTCTCTCCCTCCATCTCCAGTCCCTCAGTCTCTCTCCCTCCACCTACAATCCCTCAGTGTCTCTCTCTCCATCTCCAATCCCTCAGTGTCTCTCTTCCTCCATCTCCAATCCCTCAGTCCCTCTCCCTCCATCTCCAATCCCTCAGTGTCTCTCCCTCCATCTCCAATCCCCCAGTGTCTCTCCCTCCATCTCCAATCCCTCAGTGTCTCTCCCTCCATCTCCAATCCCTCAGTCTCTCTCCCTCCATCTCCAATCCCTCAGTCTCTCTCCCTCTATCTTCAATCCCTCAGTGTCTCTTCCTCCATCTCCAATCCCTCAGTCTCTCCCTCCATCTCCATTCCCTCAGTCCCTCTCCCTCCATTTCCAATCCCTCAGTCTCTCTCCCTCCATCTCCAGTCCCTCAGTGTCTCTCCCTCCATCTCCAATCCCTCAGTGTCTCTCCCTCAATCTCCAATCCCTCAGTCTCTCTCCCTCCATCTCCAATCCCTCAGTGTCTCTCCCTCCAAATCCAATTCCTCAGTGTCTCCAACTCCATCTCCAATCCCTCAGTGTCTCTCCCTCCATCTCCAATCCCTCAGTCTCTCTCCCTCCATCTCCAATCCCGCAGTGTGTCTCCCTCCATCTCCAATCCCTCAGTCTCTCTCCCAACATTTCCAATCCCTCAGTCTCTCTCTCCCTCCATCTCCAATCCCTCAGTGTCTCTCCCTCCATCTCCAATCCCTCAGTCTCTCTCCTTCCATCTCCAATCCCTCAGTGTCTCTCCCTCTAACTCCAATCCCTCAGTGCCTCTCCCTCCATCTCCAGTCCCTCAGTCTCTATCTCCCTCCATCTCCGATCCCTCAGTGTCTCTCCCTCGATTTCCATTCCCTCAGTGTCTCTCTCCCTCCATCTCCAATCCCTCAGTTTCTCTCTCCCTCCATTTCCAATCCCTCAGTCTCTCTCTCCCTCCATCTCCAATCCCTCAGTGTGTCTCCCTCCATCTCCAATCCCTCAGTCTCTCTCCCAACATCTCCAATCCCTCAGTGTCTCTCCCTCCATCTCCAATCCCTCAGTGTCTCAACTTCCATCTCCAACCCCTCAGTGTCTCTCCCTCCATCTCCAATCCCTCAGTGTCTCTCCCTCCATCTCCAATCCCTCAGTGTCACTCCCTCCATCTCCAATCCCTCAGTCTCTCTCCCTCCTTCTCCAATCCCTCAGTGTGTCTCCCTCCATCTCCAATCCCCCAGTCTCTCTCCCAACATCTCCAATCCCTCAGTCTCTCTCCCAACATCTCCAATCCCTCAGTGTCTCTCCCTCCATCTCCAATCCCTCAGTGTCTCAACTTCCATCTCCAACCCCTCAGTGTCTCTCCCTCCATCTCCAATCCCTCAGTGTCTCTAGCTCCATCTCCAATCCCTCAGTGTCACTCCCTCCATCTCCAATCCCTCAGTCTCTCTCCCTCCATCTCCAATCCCTCAGTGTCTCTCCCTCCATCTCCAATCCCTCAGTGTCTCTCCCTCCATCTCCAATCCCTCAGTGTCTCTCCCTCCATTTCCAATCCCCCAGTCTATCTCGCTCCATTTCCAATCCCTCAGTCTCTCTCTCCCCCATCTCCAATCACTCAGTCTCTCTCCCTCCATCTCCAATCCCTCAGTGTCTCTCCCTCCATCTCCAATCCCTCAGTGTCTATCCCTCCATCTCCAATCCCACAGTGTCTATCCCTCCATCTCCAATCCCTCTGTCTCTCTCCCTCCATCTCCAATCCCTCAGTCTCTCTCCCTCCATCTCCAATCCCTCAGTCTCTCTCCCTCCATCTCCAGTCCCTCAGTCTCTCTCCCTCCAACTCCAATCCCTCAGTGTCTCTCCCTCCATCTCCAATAATTCAGTGTCTCTCCCTCCATCTCCAATCCCTCAGTGTCTCTCCCGCCATCTCCAATCCCTGAGTCTCTCTCTCTATCTCCAATCCCACAGTGTCTATCCCTCCATCTCCAATCCCTCTGTCTCTCTCCCTCCATCTCCAATCCCTCAGTCTCTCTCCCTCCATCTCCAATCCCTCAGTTTCTCTCCCTCCATCTCCAGTCCCTCAGTCTCTCTCCCTCCACCTCCAATCCCTCAGTGTCTCTCCCTCCATCTGCAATCCCTCAGTCTCTCTCCCTCCATCTCCAATCCCTGAGTCTCTCTCCCTCCATCTGCAATCCCTCAGTCTCTCTCCCTCCATCTCCAAACACTCAGTGTCTCTCCCTCCATCTCCAATCCCTCTGTGTCTCTCCCTCCATCTCCAATCCCTCAGTCTCTCTCCCTCCATCTCCAATCCCTCAGTGTCTCTCCGTCCATCTCCAATCCCTCAGTGTCTCTTCCTCCATTTCCAATCCCTCAGTGTCTCTCCCTTCATCTCCAATCCCTCAGTGTCTCTCCGTCCATCTCCAGTCCCTCAGTGTCTCTCCCTCCATCTCCAATCCCTCAGTCTCTCTCCTTCCATCTCCAATCCCTCAGTGTCTCTCCCTCTAACTCCAATCCCTCAGTGCCTCTCCCTCCATCTCCAGTCCCTCAGTCTCTCTCTCCCTCCATCTCCGACCCCTCAGTGTCTCTCCCTCGATTTCCATTCCCTCAGTGTCTCTCTCCCTCCATCTCCAATCCCTCAGTTTCTCTCTCCCTCCATTTCCAATCCCTCAGTCTCTCTCTCCCTCCATCTCCAATCCCTCAGTGTGTCTCCCTCCATCTCCAATCCCTCAGTCTCTCTCCCTCCATCCTCAATCGCTCAGTGTCTCTCCCTCCATCTCCTATCCCTCAGTGTCTCTCCCTCCATCTCCAATCCCTCAGTGTCTCTCCCTCCATTTCCAATCCCCCAGTCTATCTCGCTCCATTTCCAATCCCTCAGTCTCTCTCTCCCCCATCTCCAATCACTCAGTCTCTCTCCCTCCATCTCCAATCCCTCAGTGTCTCTCCCTCCATCTCCAATCCCTCAGTGTCTATCCCTCCATCTCCAATCCCACAGTGTCTATCCCTCCATCTCCAATCCCTCTGTCTCTCTCCCTCCATCTCCAATCCCTCAGTCTCTCTCCCTCCATCTCCAATCCCTCAGTCTCTCTCCCTCCATCTCCAGTCCCTCAGTCTCTCTCCCTCCAACTCCAATCCCTCAGTGTCTCTCCCTCCATCTCCAATAATTCAGTGTCTCTCCCTCCATCTCCAATCCCTCAGTGTCTCTCCCGCCATCTCCAATCCCTGAGTCTCTCTCTCTATCTCCAATCCCACAGTGTCTATCCCTCCATCTCCAATCCCTCTGTCTCTCTCCCTCCATCTCCAATCCCTCAGTCTCTCTCCCTCCATCTCCAATCCCTCAGTTTCTCTCCCTCCATCTCCAGTCCCTCAGTCTCTCTCCCTCCACCTCCAATCCCTCAGTGTCTCTCCCTCCATCTGCAATCCCTCAGTCTCTCTCCCTCCATCTCCAATCCCTGAGTCTCTCTCCCTCCATCTGCAATCCCTCAGTCTCTCTCCCTCCATCTCCAAACACTCAGTGTCTCTCCCTCCATCTCCAATCCCTCTGTGTCTCTCCCTCCATCTCCAATCCCTCAGTCTCTCTCCCTCCATCTCCAATCCCTCAGTGTCTCTCCGTCCATCTCCAATCCCTCAGTGTCTCTTCCTCCATTTCCAATCCCTCAGTGTCTCTCCCTTCATCTCCAATCCCTCAGTGTCTCTCCGTCCATCTCCAGTCCCTCAGTGTCTCTCCCTCCATCTCCAATCCCTCAGTCTCTCTCCTTCCATCTCCAATCCCTCAGTGTCTCTCCCTCTAACTCCAATCCCTCAGTGCCTCTCCCTCCATCTCCAGTCCCTCAGTCTCTCTCTCCCTCCATCTCCGACCCCTCAGTGTCTCTCCCTCGATTTCCATTCCCTCAGTGTCTCTCTCCCTCCATCTCCAATCCCTCAGTTTCTCTCTCCCTCCATTTCCAATCCCTCAGTCTCTCTCTCCCTCCATCTCCAATCCCTCAGTGTGTCTCCCTCCATCTCCAATCCCTCAGTCTCTCTCCCTCCATCCTCAATCGCTCAGTGTCTCTCCCTCCATCTCCTATCCCTCAGTGTCTTTCCCTCGATCTCCAATCCCTCAGTCTCTCTCCCTCCATCTCCAATCCCTCAGTCTCTCTCCCTCCATCTCCAATCCCTCTATGTCTCTCCCTCCATCTCCAATCCCTCAGTGTCTCTCCCTCCATCTCCAATCGCTCAGTGTCTCTCCCTCCATCTCCAGTCCCTCAGTCTCTCTCCCTCCATCTCCAATCCCTCAGTCTCTCTCCCTCCATCTCCAGTCCCTCAGTCTCTCTCCCTCCACCTCCAATCCCTCAGTGTCTCTCCCTCCATCTGCAATCCCTCAGTCTCTCTCCCTCCATCTCCAATCCCTGAGTCTCTCTCCCTCCATCTGCAATCCCTCAGTCTCTCTCCCTCCATCTCCAAACACTCAGTGTCTCTCCCTCCATCTCCAATCCCTCTGTGTCTCTCCCTCCATCTCCAATCCCTCAGTCTCTCTCCCTCCATCTCCAATCCCTCAGTGTCTCTCCGTCCATCTCCAATCCCTCAGTGTCTCTTCCTCCATTTCCAATCCCTCAGTGTCTCTCCCTTCATCTCCAATCCCTCAGTGTCTCTCCGTCCATCTCCAGTCCCTCAGTGTCTCTCCCTCCATCTCCAATCCCTCAGTCTCTCTCCTTCCATCTCCAATCCCTCAGTGTCTCTCCCTCTAACTCCAATCCCTCAGTGCCTCTCCCTCCATCTCCAGTCCCTCAGTCTCTCTCTCCCTCCATCTCCGACCCCTCAGTGTCTCTCCCTCGATTTCCATTCCCTCAGTGTCTCTCTCCCTCCATCTCCAATCCCTCAGTTTCTCTCTCCCTCCATTTCCAATCCCTCAGTCTCTCTCTCCCTCCATCTCCAATCCCTCAGTGTGTCTCCCTCCATCTCCAATCCCTCAGTCTCTCTCCCTCCATCCTCAATCGCTCAGTGTCTCTCCCTCCATCTCCAATCCCTCAGTGTCCCTCACTCCATCTCCAATCTCTCAGTCTCTCTCCTCCATCTCCAATCCCTCAGTCTCTCTCCCTTCATCTCCAATCCCTCAGTGTCTCTCCCTCCACCTCCAATCCCTCAGTCTCTCTCCATCCTTATCCAATCCCTCAGTGCCTCTCCCTCCATCTCCAATCACTCAGTGTCTCTCACTCCATCTCCAATCCCTCAGTGTCTCTACCTCCATCTCCAATCCCTCAGTGTCTCTCCCGCCATCTCCAATCCCTGAGACTCTCTCCCTCCATCTCCAATCCCTCAGTCTCTCTCCCTCCATCTCCAATCCCTCAGTCTCTCTCCCTCCATCTCCAATCCCTCAGTCTCTCTCCCTCCATCTCCAAACCTTCAGTGTCTCTCCCTCGATCTCCAATCCCTCTGTGTCTCTCCCTCCATCTCCAATCCCTCAGTCTCTCTCCCTCCATCTCCAATCCCTCAGTGTCTCTCCGTCCATCTCCAATCCGTCAGTGTCTCTCCCTCCATTTCCGATCCCTCAGTGTCTCTCCCTCCATCTCCAATCCCTCAGTTTCTCTCCCTCCATCTAAAATCCCTCAGTTTCTCTCTCCCTCCATTTCCAATACCTCAGTGTCTCTCTCCCTCCTTCTTCAATCCCTCAGTGTCTCTCCCTCTACCTCCAATCCCTCAGTGTCTCTCCCTCCATCTCCAGTCCCTCAGTCTCTCTCCCTCCATCTACAATCCCTCAGTGTCTCTCCCTCCATCTCCAATCCCTCAGTGTCTCTCTCCCTCCATCTCCAATCCCTCAGTTCTTCTCCCTCCATCTCCAATCCTTCAGTGACTCTCCCTCCATCTCCAATCCCTCAGTCTCTCTCCCTCCATCTCCAATCCCTCAGTCTCTCTCCCTCTATCTTCAATTCCTCAGTGTCTCTTCCTCCATCTCCAATCCCTCAGTCTCTCCCTCCATCTCCAATCCCTCAGTCGCTCTCCCTCCATTTCCAATCCCTCAGCCTCTCTCCCTCCATCTCCAGTCCCTCAGTGTCTCTCCCTCCATCTCCAATCCCCCAGTGACTCTCCCTCCATCTCCAATCACTCAGTCTCTCTCCTTCTCCAATCCCTCAGTGTCTCTCCCTCGAACTGCAATTCCTCAGTGTCTCCCCCTCCATCTCCAATCCCTCAATGTCTCTCCCTCCATCTCCAATCCCTCAGTCTCTCTCCCTCCATTTCCAATCCCTCAGTCTCTCTCTCCCTCCATCTCCAATCCCACAGTGTGTCTCCCTCCATCTCTAATCCCTCAGTCTCTCTCCCAACATCTCCAATCCCTCAGTGCCTCTCCCTCCATCTCCAATCTCTCAGTGTCTCAACTTCCATCTCCAACCCCTCAGTGTCTCTCCCTCCATCTCTAATCCCTCAGTGCCTCTCCCTCCATCTCCACTCCCTCAGTGTCACTCCCTCTATCTCCAATCCCTCAGTCTCTCTCCCTCCATCTCCAATCCCTCAGTGTCTCTCCCTCCATCTCCAATCCCTCAGTGTCTCTCCCTCCATCTCCAATCCCTCAGTGTCTCTCCCTCCATTTCCAATCCCTCAGTCTCTCTCACTCCATCTCCAATCCCTCAGTCTCTCTCTCCCCCAGCTCCAATCACTCAGTCTCTCTCCCTCCATCTCCAATCCCTCAGTGTCTCTCCATCCATCTCCAATTCCTCAGTCTCTCTCCCTCCATCTCCAATCCCTCAGTGTCTCTCCCTCCATCTCCAATCACTCAGTGCCTCTCCCTCCATCTCAAATCCCTCAGTGTCTCTCCCTCCATCTCCAATCCCTCAGTGTCTCTCCCTCAATCTCCAATCCCACAGTCTCTATCCCTCCAACTCCAATCCCTCTGTCTCTCTTCCTCCAACTCCAATCCCTCAGTCTCTCCCCCTCCATCTTCAATCCCTCAGTCTCTCTCCCTCCATCTCCAGTCTCACAGTCTCTCTCCCTCCACCTCCAATCCCTCAGTGTCTCTCCCTCCATCTCCAATCATTCAGTGTCTCTCCCTCCATCTCCAATCCCTCAGTGTCTCTCCCTCCATGTCCAATCCCTCAGTGTCTCTCCCGCCATCTCCAATCCCTGAGTCTCTCTCCCTCCATCTCCAAACCCTCAGTCTCTATCCCTCCATCTCCAATCCCTCAGCCTCTCTCCCTCCATCCCCAATACCTCAGTCTCTCTCCCTCCATCTCCAAACCCTCAGTGTCTCTCCCTCCATCTCCAATCCCTCTGTTTCTCTCCCTCCATCTCCAATCCCTCAGTCTCTCTCCCTCCATCTCCAACCCCTCAGTGTCTCTCCGTCCATCTCCAATCACTCAGTGTCTCTCCCTCCATTTCCAATCCCTCAGTGTCTCTCCCTTCATCTCCAATCCCTCAGTGTCTCTCCCTCCATCTCCAGGCCCTCAGTGTCTCTCCCTCCATCTCCAATCCCTCAGTTTCTCTCTCCCTCCATCTCCAATCCCTCAGTGTCTCTCTCCCTCCTTCTCCAATCCCTCAGTGTCTCTCCCTCTATCTCCAATCCCTCAGTGTCTCTCCCTCCATCTCCAGTCCCTCAGTCTCTCTCCCTCCACCTACAATCCCTCAGTGTCTCTCTCTCCATCTCCAATCCCTCAGTGTCTCTCTTCCTCCATCTCCAATCCCTCAGTCCCTCTCCCTCCATCTCCAATCCCTCAGTGTCTCTCCCTCCATCTCCAATCCCCCAGTGTCTCTCCCTCCATCTCCAATCCCTCAGTGTCTCTCCCTCCATCTCCAATCCCTCAGTCTCTCTCCCTCCATCTCCAATCCCTCAGTCTCTCTCCCTCTATCTTCAATCCCTCAGTGTCTCTTCCTCCATCTCCAATCCCTCAGTCTCTCCCTCCATCTCCATTCCCTCAGTCCCTCTCCCTCCATTTCCAATCCCTCAGTCTCTCTCCCTCCATCTCCAGTCCCTCAGTGTCTCTCCCTCCATCTCCAATCCCTCAGTGTCTCTCCCTCAATCTCCAATCCCTCAGTCTCTCTCCCTCCATCTCCAATCCCTCAGTGTCTCTCCCTCCAAATCCAATTCCTCAGTGTCTCCAACTCCATCTCCAATCCCTCAGTGTCTCTCCCTCCATCTCCAATCCCTCAGTCTCTCTCCCTCCATCTCCAATCCCGCAGTGTGTCTCCCTCCATCTCCAATCCCTCAGTCTCTCTCCCAACATTTCCAATCCCTCAGTCTCTCTCTCCCTCCATCTCCAATCCCTCAGTGTCTCTCCCTCCATCTCCAATCCCTCAGTCTCTCTCCTTCCATCTCCAATCCCTCAGTGTCTCTCCCTCTAACTCCAATCCCTCAGTGCCTCTCCCTCCATCTCCAGTCCCTCAGTCTCTATCTCCCTCCATCTCCGATCCCTCAGTGTCTCTCCCTCGATTTCCATTCCCTCAGTGTCTCTCTCCCTCCATCTCCAATCCCTCAGTTTCTCTCTCCCTCCATTTCCAATCCCTCAGTCTCTCTCTCCCTCCATCTCCAATCCCTCAGTGTGTCTCCCTCCATCTCCAATCCCTCAGTCTCTCTCCCAACATCTCCAATCCCTCAGTGTCTCTCCCTCCATCTCCAATCCCTCAGTGTCTCAACTTCCATCTCCAACCCCTCAGTGTCTCTCCCTCCATCTCCAATCCCTCAGTGTCTCTCCCTCCATCTCCAATCCCTCAGTGTCACTCCCTCCATCTCCAATCCCTCAGTCTCTCTCCCTCCTTCTCCAATCCCTCAGTGTGTCTCCCTCCATCTCCAATCCCCCAGTCTCTCTCCCAACATCTCCAATCCCTCAGTCTCTCTCCCAACATCTCCAATCCCTCAGTGTCTCTCCCTCCATCTCCAATCCCTCAGTGTCTCAACTTCCATCTCCAACCCCTCAGTGTCTCTCCCTCCATCTCCAATCCCTCAGTGTCTCTAGCTCCATCTCCAATCCCTCAGTGTCACTCCCTCCATCTCCAATCCCTCAGTCTCTCTCCCTCCATCTCCAATCCCTCAGTGTCTCTCCCTCCATCTCCAATCCCTCAGTGTCTCTCCCTCCATCTCCAATCCCTCAGTGTCTCTCCCTCCATTTCCAATCCCCCAGTCTATCTCGCTCCATTTCCAATCCCTCAGTCTCTCTCTCCCCCATCTCCAATCACTCAGTCTCTCTCCCTCCATCTCCAATCCCTCAGTGTCTCTCCCTCCATCTCCAATCCCTCAGTGTCTATCCCTCCATCTCCAATCCCACAGTGTCTATCCCTCCATCTCCAATCCCTCTGTCTCTCTCCCTCCATCTCCAATCCCTCAGTCTCTCTCCCTCCATCTCCAATCCCTCAGTCTCTCTCCCTCCATCTCCAGTCCCTCAGTCTCTCTCCCTCCAACTCCAATCCCTCAGTGTCTCTCCCTCCATCTCCAATAATTCAGTGTCTCTCCCTCCATCTCCAATCCCTCAGTGTCTCTCCCGCCATCTCCAATCCCTGAGTCTCTCTCTCTATCTCCAATCCCACAGTGTCTATCCCTCCATCTCCAATCCCTCTGTCTCTCTCCCTCCATCTCCAATCCCTCAGTCTCTCTCCCTCCATCTCCAATCCCTCAGTCTCTCTCCCTCCATCTCCAGTCCCTCAGTCTCTCTCCCTCCACCTCCAATCCCTCAGTGTCTCTCCCTCCATCTGCAATCCCTCAGTCTCTCTCCCTCCATCTCCAATCCCTGAGTCTCTCTCCCTCCATCTGCAATCCCTCAGTCTCTCTCCCTCCATCTCCAAACACTCAGTGTCTCTCCCTCCATCTCCAATCCCTCTGTGTCTCTCCCTCCATCTCCAATCCCTCAGTCTCTCTCCCTCCATCTCCAATCCCTCAGTGTCTCTCCGTCCATCTCCAATCCCTCAGTGTCTCTTCCTCCATTTCCAATCCCTCAGTGTCTCTCCCTTCATCTCCAATCCCTCAGTGTCTCTCCGTCCATCTCCAGTCCCTCAGTGTCTCTCCCTCCATCTCCAATCCCTCAGTCTCTCTCCTTCCATCTCCAATCCCTCAGTGTCTCTCCCTCTAACTCCAATCCCTCAGTGCCTCTCCCTCCATCTCCAGTCCCTCAGTCTCTCTCTCCCTCCATCTCCGACCCCTCAGTGTCTCTCCCTCGATTTCCATTCCCTCAGTGTCTCTCTCCCTCCATCTCCAATCCCTCAGTTTCTCTCTCCCTCCATTTCCAATCCCTCAGTCTCTCTCTCCCTCCATCTCCAATCCCTCAGTGTGTCTCCCTCCATCTCCAATCCCTCAGTCTCTCTCCCTCCATCCTCAATCGCTCAGTGTCTCTCCCTCCATCTCCAATCCCTCAGTGTCTTTCCCTCGATCTCCAATCCCTCAGTCTCTCTCCCTCCATCTCCAATCCCTCAGTCTCTCTCCCTCCATCTCCAATCCCTCTATGTCTCTCCCTCCATCTCCAATCCCTCAGTGTCTCTCCCTCCATCTCCAATCGCTCAGTGTCTCTCCCTCCATCTCCAGTCCCTCAGTCTCTCTCCCTCCATCTCCAATCCCTCAGTCTCTCTCCCTCCATCTCCAGTCCCTCAGTCTCTCTCCCTCCACCTCCAATCCCTCAGCGTCTCTCCCTCCATCTGCAATCCCTCAGTCTCTCTCCCTCCATCTCCAATCCCTGAGTCTCTCTCCCTCCATCTGCAATCCCTCAGTCTCTCTCCCTCCATCTCCAAACACTCAGTGTCTCTCCCTCCATCTCCAAACCCTCTGTGTCTCTCCCTCCATCTCCAATCCCTCAGTCTCTCTCCCTCCATCTCCAATCCCTCAGTGTCTCTCCGTCCATCTCCAATCCCTCAGTGTCTCTTCCTCCATTTCCAATCCCTCAGTGTCTCTCCCTTCATCTCCAATCCCTCAGTGTCTCTCCGTCCATCTCCAGTCCCTCAGTGTCTCTCCCTCCATCTCCAATCCCTCAGTCTCTCTCCTTCCATCTCCAATCCCTCAGTGTCTCTCCCTCTAACTCCAATCCCTCAGTGCCTCTCCCTCCATCTCCAGTCCCTCAGTCTCTCTCTCCCTCCATCTCCGACCCCTCAGTGTCTCTCCCTCGATTTCCATTCCCTCAGTGTCTCTCTCCCTCCATCCCCAATCCCTCAGTTTCTCTCTCCCTCCATTTCCAATCCCTCAGTCTCTCTCTCCCTCCATCTCCAATCCCTCAGTGTGTCTCCCTCCATCTCCAATCCCTCAGTCTCTCTCCCTCCATCCTCAATCGCTCAGTGTCTCTCCCTCCATCTCCAATCCCTCAGTGTCTTTCCCTCGATCTCCAATCCCTCAGTCTCTCTCCCTCCATCTCCAATCCCTCAGTCTCTCTCCCTCCATCTCCAATCCCTCTATGTCTCTCCCTCCATCTCCAATCCCTCAGTGTCTCTCCCTCCATCTCCAATCGCTCAGTGTCTCTCCCTCCATCTCCAATCACTCAGTCTCTCTCCCTCCATCTCCAATCCCTCCGTCTTTCTCTCCCTCTATCTCCAATCCTTCAGTCCCTCTCCCTCCATCTCCAATCCCTCAGTCTCTCTCTACCTCCATCTCCAACCTCTCAGTGTCGCTCCCTCCATTTCCAATCCCTCAGTGTCTCTCCCTCCATCTCCAATCCCTCAGTGTCTCTCCCTCCATCTCCAATCCCTCAGTGCCTCTCCCTCCATCTCCAACCCCTCAGTGTCTCTCCCTCAATCTCCAATCCCTCAGTGTCTCTCCCTCCATCTCCAATCCCTCAGTGTCTCTCCCACCATCTCCAATCCCTCAGTCTCTCTCACTCCATCTCCAATCCCTCAGTGTCTCTCCCTCCATCTCCAATCCTTCAGTGTCTCTCCCTCCATCTCCAATCCCTCAGTCTCTCTCCCTCCATCTCCAATCCCTCAGTGTCTCTCCCTCCATCTCCAATCCCTCAGTGTCTCCCCCTCCATCTCCAATCCCTCAGTCTCTCTCCCTCCATCTCCAACCCCTCAGTATCTCTCCCTCCATCTCCAATCCCTCAGTCTCTCTCCCTCCATCTCCAATCCCTCAGTCTCTCTCCCTCCATCTCCAATCCCTCAGTGTCTCTCCCTCCAACTCCAATCCCTCAGTGTCTCTCCCTCCATCTCCAATCCCTCAGTGTCTCTCCCTCCATCTCCAATCCCTCAGTCTCTCTCCCTCCATCGCCAATCCCTCAGTGTCTCTCCCTCCATCTCCAATCCCTCAGTGTCTCTCCCTCCATCCTCAATCGCTCAGTGTCTCTCCCTCCATCTCCAATCCCTCAGTGTCTTTCCCTCGATCTCCAATCCCTCAGTCTCTCTCCCTCCATCTCCAATCCCTCAGTCTCTCTCCATCCATCTCCAATCCCTCTATGTCTCTCCCTCCATCTCAAATCCCTCAGTGTCTCTCCCTCCATCTCCAATCGCTCAGTGTCTCTCCCTCCATCTCCAATCACTCAGTCTCCCTCCCTGCATCTCCAATCGCTCAGTGTCTCTCCCTCCATCTCCAATCCCTCAGTGTCTCTCCCTCCATCTCCAAACCCTCAGTGTCTCTCCCTCCACCTCCAATCCCTCAGTGTCTCTCCCTCCATCCCCAATCCCTCAGTCTCTCTCCCTCAATCTCCAAACCCTCAGTCTCTCTCCCACAATCTCCAATCCCTCAGTCTCCCTCCCTCCATCTCCAATCCCTCAGTCTCTCTCTCCCTCCATCTCCAATCCCTCCGCCTTTCTCTCCCTCTATCTCCAATCCTTCAGTCCCTCTCCCTCCATCTCCAATCCCTCAGTCTCTCTCTACCTCCATCTCCAACCTCTCAGTGTCGCTCCCTCCATTTCCAATCCCTCAGTGTCTCTCCCTCCATCTCCAATCCCTCAGTGTCTGTCCCTCCATCTCCAATCCCTCAGTGTCTCTCAATCCATCTCCAATCCCTCTGTGTCTCTCCCTCAATCTCCAATCGCTCAGTCTCTCTCCCTCCATCTCCAATCCCTCAGTGTCTCTCCCAGCATCTCCAATCCCTCAGTCTCTCTCACTCCATCTCCAATCACTCAGTGTCTCTCCCTCCATCTCCAATCCTTCAGTGTCTCTCCCTCCATCTCCAATCCCTCAGTCTCTCTCCCTCCATCTCCAATCCCTCAGTGTCTCTCCCTCTATCTCCAATCCCTCAGTGTCTCTCCCTCCATCTCCAGTCCCTCAGTCTCTCTCCCTCCACCTACAATCCCTCAGTGTCTCTCCCTCCATCTCCAATCCCTCAGTGTCTCTCTCCCTCCATCTCCAATCCCTCAGTCCCTCTCCCTCCATCTCCAATCCCTCAGTGTCTCTCCCTCCATCTCCAATCCCCCAGTGTCTCTCCCTCCATCTCCAATCCCTCAGCGTCCTCCCTCCATCTCCAATCCCTCAGTCTCTCTCCCTCCATCTCCAATCCCTCAGTCTCTCTCCCTCTATCTTCAATCCCTCAGAGTCTCCTCCTCCATCTCCAATCCCTCAGTCTCTCCCTCCATCTCCATTCCCTCAGTCCCTCTCCCTCCATTTCCAATCCCTCAGTCTCTCTCCCTCCATCTCCAGTCCCTCAGTGTCTCTCCCTCCATCTCCAATCCCCCAGTGTCTCTCCCTCAATCTCCAATCCCTCAGTCTCTCTCCCTCCATCTCCAATCCCTCAGTGTCTCTCCCTCCAAATCCAATTCCTCAGTGTCTCCAACTCCATCTCCAATCCCTCAGTGTCTCTCCCTCCATCTCCAATCCCTCAGTCTCTCTCCCTCCATTTCCAATCCGTCAGTCTCTCTCTCCCTCCATCTCCAATCCCTCAGTGTGTCTCCCTCCATCTCCAATCCCTCAGTCTCTCTCCCAACATTTCCAATCCCTCAGTCTCTCTCTCCCTCCATCTCCAATCCCTCAGTGTCTCTCCCTCCATCTCCACTCCCTCAGTCTCTCTCCTTACATCTCCAATCCCTCAGTGTCTCTCCCTCTAACTCCAATCCCTCAGTGCCTCTCCCTCCATCTCCAGTCCCTCAGTCTCTATCTCCCTCCATCTCCGATCCCTCAGTGTCTCTCCCTCGATTTCCATTCCCTCAGTGTCTCTCTCCCTCCATCTCCAATCCCTCAGTTTCTCTCTCCCTCCATTTCCAATCCCTCAGTCTCTCTCTCCCAACATCTCCAATCCCTCAGTGTGTCTCCCTCCATCTCCAATCCCTCAGTCTCTCTCCCAACATCTCCAATCCCTCAGTGTCTCTCCCTCCATCTCCAATCCCTCAGTGTCTCAACTTCCATCTCCAACCCCTCAGTGTCTCTCCCTCCATCTCCAATCCCTCAGTGTCTCTCCCTCCATCTCCAATCCCTCAGTGTCACTCCCTCCATCTCCAATCCCTCAGTCTCTCTCCCTCCTTCTCCAATCCCTCAGTGTGTCTCCCTCCATCTCCAATCCCCCAGTCTCTCTCCCAACATCTCCAATCCCTCAGTCTCTCTCCCAACATCTCCAATCCCTCAGTGTCTCTCCCTCCATCTCCAATCCCTCAGTGTCTCAACTTCCATCTCCAACCCCTCAGTGTCTCTCCCTCCATCTCCAATCCCTCAGTGTCTCTCCCTCCATCTCCAATCCCTCAGTGTCACTCCCTCCATCTCCAATCCCTCAGTCTCTCTCCCTCCATCTCCAATCCCTCAGTGTCTCTCCCTCCATCTCCAATCCCTCAGTGTCTCTCCCTCCATCTCCAATCCCTCAGTGTCTCTCCCTCCATTTCCAATCCCCCAGTCTATCTCGCTCCATTTCCAATCCCTCAGTCTCTCTCTCCCCCATCTCCAATCACTCAGTCTCTCTCCCTCCATCTCCAATCCCTCAGTGTCTCTCCCTCCATCTCCAATCCCTCAGTGTCTATCCCTCCATCTCCAATCCCACAGTGTCTATCCCTCCATCTCCAATCCCTCTGTCTCTCTCCCTCCATCTCCAATCCATCAGTCTCTCTCCCTCCATCTCCAATCCCTCAGTCTCTCTCCCTCCATCTCCAGTCCCTCAGTCTCTCTCCCTCCATCTCCAATCCCTCAGTGTCTCTCCCTCCATCTCCAATCATTCAGTGTCTCTCCCTCCATCTCCAATCCCTCAGTGTCTCTAACGCCATCTCCAATCCCTGAGTCTCTCTCTCCATCTCCAATCCCACAGTGTCTATCCCTCCATCTCCAATCCCTCTGTCTCTCTCCCTCCATCTCCAATCCCTCAGTCTCTCTCCCTCCATCTCCAATCCCTCAGTCTCTCTCCCTCCATCTCCAGTCCCTCAGTCTCTCTCCCTCCACCTCCAATCCCTCAGTGTCTCTCCCTCCATCTCCAATCCCTCAGTCTCTCTCCCTCCATCTCCAATCCCTGAGTCTCTCTCCCTCCATCTGCAATCCCTCAGTCTCTCTCCCTCCATCTCCAAACACTCAGTGTCTCTCCCTCCATCTCCAATCCCTCTGTGTCTCTCCCTCCATCTCCAATCCCTCAGTCTCTCTCCCTCCATCTCCAATCCCTCAGTGTCTCTCCGTCCATCTCCAATCCCTCAGTGTCTCTTCCTCCATTTCCAATCCCTCAGTGTCTCTCCCTCCATCTCCAATCCCTCAGTGTCTCCCCCTCCATCTCCAATCCCTCAGTCTCTCTCCCTCCATCTCCAACCCCTCAGTATCTCTCCCTCCATCTCCAATCCCTCAGTCTCTCTCCCTCCATCTCCAATCCCTCAGTCTCTCTCCCTCCATCTCCAATCCCTCAGTGTCTCTCCCTCCATCTCCAATCCCTCAGTGTCTCTCCCTCCATCTCCAATCCCTCAGTGTCTCTCCCTCCATCTCCAATCCCTCAGTCTCTCTCCCTCCATCGCCAATCCCTCAGTGTCTCTCCCTCCATCTCCAATCCCTCAGTGTCTCTCCCTCCATCCTCAATCGCTCAGTGTCTCTCCCTCCATCTCCAATCCCTCAGTGTCTTTCCCTCGATCTCCAATCCCTCAGTCTCTCTCCCTCCATCTCCAATCCCTCAGTCTCTCTCCATCCATCTCCAATCCCTCTATGTCTCTCCCTCCATCTCAAATCCCTCAGTGTCTCTCCCTCCATCTCCAATCGCTCAGTGTCTCTCCCTCCATCTCCAATCACTCAGTGTCTCTCCCTCCATCTCCAATCGCTCAGTGTCTCTCCCTCCATCTCCAATCCCTCAGTGTCTCTCCCTCCATCTCCAAACCCTCAGTGTCTCTCCCACCACCTCCAATCCCTCAGTGTCTCTCCCTCCATCCCCAATCCCTCAGTCTCTCTCCCTCAATCTCCAAACCCTCAGTCTCTCTCAAACAATCTCCAATCCCTCAGTCTCCCTCCCTCCATCTCCAATCCCTCAGTCTCTCTCTCCCTCCATCTCCAATCCCTCCGCCTTTCTCTCCCTCTATCTCCAATCCTTCAGTCCCTCTCCCTCCATCTCCAATCCCTCAGTCTCTCTCTACCTCCATCTCCAACCTCTCAGTGTCGCTCCCTCCATTTCCAATCCCTCAGTGTCTCTCCCTCCATCTCCAATCCCTCAGTGTCTGTCCCTCCATCTCCAATCCCTCAGTGTCTCTCAATCCATCTCCAATCCCTCTGTGTCTCTCCCTCAATCTCCAATCGCTCAGTCTCTCTCCCTCCAACTCCAATCCCTCAGTGTCTCTCCAAGCATCTCCAATCCCTCAGTCTCTCTCACTCCATCTCCAATCACTCAGTGTCTCTCCCTCCATCTCCAATCCTTCAGTGTCTCTCCCTCCATCTCCAATCCCTCAGTCTCTCTCCCTCCATCTCCAATCCCTCAGTGTCTCTCCCTCTATCTCCAATCCCTCAGTGTCTCTCCCTCCATCTCCAGTCCCTCAGTCTCTCTCCCTCCACCTACAATCCCTCAGTGTCTCTCCCTCCATCTCCAATCCCTCAGTGTCTCTCTCCCTCCGTCTCCAATCCCTCAGTCCCTCTCCCTCCATCTCCAATCCCTCAGTGTCTCTCCCTCCATCTCCAATCCCCCAGTGTCTCTCCCTCCATCTCCAATCCCTCAGTGTCCTCCCTCCATCTCCAATCCCTCAGTCTCTCTCCCTCCATCTCCAATCCCTCAGTCTCTCTCCCTCTATCTTCAATCCCTCAGAGTCTCCTCCTCCATCTCCAATCCCTCAGTCTCTCACTCCATCTCTATTCCCTCAGTCCCTCACCCTCCATTTCCAATCCCTCAGTCTCTCTCCCTCCATCTCCAGTCCCTCAGTGTCTCTCCCTCCATCTCCAATCCCCCAGTGTCTCTCCCTCAATCTCCAATCCCTCAGTCTCTCTCCCTCCATCTCCAATCCCTCAGTGTCTCTCCCCCCAAATCCAATTCCTCAGTGTCTCCAACTCCATCTCCAATCCCTCAGTGTCTCTCCCTCCATCTCCAATCCCTCAGTCTCTCTCCCTCCATTTCCAATCCCTCAGTCTCTCTCTCCCTCCATCTCCAATCCCTCAGTGTGTCTCCCTCCATCTCCAATCCCTCAGTCTCTCTCCCAACATTTCCAATCCCTCAGTCTCTCTCTCCCTCCATCTCCAATCCCTCAGTGTCTCTCCCTCCATCTCCAATCCCTCAGTCTCTCTCCTTCCATCTCCAATCCCTCAGTGTCTCTCCCTCTAACTCCAATCCATCAGTGCCTCTCCCTCCATCTCCAGTCTATCAGTCTCTATCTCCCTCCATCTCCGATCCCTCAGTGTCTCTCCCTCGATTTCCATTCCCTCAGTGTCTCTCTCCCTCCATCTCCAATCCCTCAGTTTCTCTCTCCCTCCATTTCCAATCCCTCAGTCTCTCTCTCCCTCCATCTCCAATCCCTCAGTGTGTCTCCCTCCATCTGCAAATCCTCAGTCTCTCTCCCAACATCTCCAATCCCTCATTGTCTCTCCCTCCATCTCCAATCCCTCAGTGTCTCAACTTCCATCTCCAACCCCTCAGTGTCTCTCCCTCCATCTCCAATCCCTCAGTGTCTCTCCCTCCATCTCCAATCCCTCAGTGTCACTCCCTCCATCTCCAATCCCTCAGTCTCTCTCCCTCCTTCTCCAATCCCTCAGTGTGTCTCCCTCCATCTCCAATCCCCCAGTCTCTCTCCCAACATCTCCAATCCCTCAGTCTCTCTCCCAACATCTCCAATCCCTCAGTGTCTCTCCCTCCATCTCCAATCCCTCAGTGTCTCAACTTCCATCTCCAACCCCTCAGTGTCTCTCCCTCCATCTCCAATCCCTCAGTGTCTCTCCCTCCATCTCCAATCCCTCAGTGTCACTCCCTCCATCTCCAATCCCTCAGTCTCTCTCCCTCCATCTCCAATCCCTCAGTGTCTCTCCCTCCATCTCCAATCCCTCAGTGTCTCTCCCTCCATCTCCAATCCCTCAGTGTCTCTCCCTCCATTTCCAATCCCCCAGTCTATCTCGCTCCATTTCCAATCCCTCAGTCTCTCTCTCCCCCATCTCCAATCACTCAGTCTCTCTCCCTCCATCTCCAATCCCTCAGTGTCTCTCCCTCCATCTCCAATCCCTCAGTGTCTATCCCTCCATCTCCAATCCCACAGTGTCTATCCCTCCATCTCCAATCCCTCTGTCTCTCTCCCTCCATCTCCAATCCATCAGTCTCTCTCCCTCCATCTCCAATCCCTCAGTCTCTCTCCCTCCATCTCCAGTCCCTCAGTCTCTCTCCCTCCATCTCCAATCCCTCAGTGTCTCTCCCTCCATCTCCAATCATTCAGTGTCTCTCCCTCCATCTCCAATCCCTCAGTGTCTCTAACGCCATCTCCAATCCCTGAGTCTCTCTCTCCATCTCCAATCCCACAGTGTCTATCCCTCCATCTCCAATCCCTCTGTCTCTCTCCCTCCATCTCCAATCCCTCAGTCTCTCTCCCTCCATCTCCAATCCCTCAGTCTCTCTCCCTCCATCTCCAGTCCCTCAGTCTCTCTCCCTCCACCTCCAATCCCTCAGTGTCTCTCCCTCCATCTCCAATCCCTCAGTCTCTCTCCCTCCATCTCCAATCCCTGAGTCTCTCTCCCTCCATCTGCAATCCCTCAGTCTCTCTCCCTCCATCTCCAAACACTCAGTGTCTCTCCCTCCATCTCCAATCCCTCTGTGTCTCTCCCTCCATCTCCAATCCCTCAGTCTCTCTCCCTCCATCTCCAATCCCTCAGTGTCTCTCCGTCCATCTCCAATCCCTCAGTGTCTCTTCCTCCATTTCCAATCCCTCAGTGTCTCTCCCTCCATCTCCAATCCCTCAGTGTCTCCCCCTCCATCTCCAATCCCTCAGTCTCTCTCCCTCCATCTCCAACCCCTCAGTATCTCTCCCTCCATCTCCAATCCCTCAGTCTCTCTCCCTCCATCTCCAATCCCTCAGTCTCTCTCCCTCCATCTCCAATCCCTCAGTGTCTCTCCCTCCATCTCCAATCCCTCAGTGTCTCTCCCTCCATCTCCAATCCCTCAGTGTCTCTCCCTCCATCTCCAATCCCTCAGTCTCTCTCCCTCCATCGCCAATCCCTCAGTGTCTCTCCCTCCATCTCCAATCCCTCAGTGTCTCTCCCTCCATCCTCAATCGCTCAGTGTCTCTCCCTCCATCTCCAATCCCTCAGTGTCTTTCCCTCGATCTCCAATCCCTCAGTCTCTCTCCCTCCATCTCCAATCCCTCAGTCTCTCTCCATCCATCTCCAATCCCTCTATGTCTCTCCCTCCATCTCAAATCCCTCAGTGTCTCTCCCTCCATCTCCAATCGCTCAGTGTCTCTCCCTCCATCTCCAATCACTCAGTGTCTCTCCCTCCATCTCCAATCGCTCAGTGTCTCTCCCTCCATCTCCAATCCCTCAGTGTCTCTCCCTCCATCTCCAAACCCTCAGTGTCTCTCCCACCACCTCCAATCCCTCAGTGTCTCTCCCTCCATCCCCAATCCCTCAGTCTCTCTCCCTCAATCTCCAAACCCTCAGTCTCTCTCAAACAATCTCCAATCCCTCAGTCTCCCTCCCTCCATCTCCAATCCCTCAGTCTCTCTCTCCCTCCATCTCCAATCCCTCCGCCTTTCTCTCCCTCTATCTCCAATCCTTCAGTCCCTCTCCCTCCATCTCCAATCCCTCAGTCTCTCTCTACCTCCATCTCCAACCTCTCAGTGTCGCTCCCTCCATTTCCAATCCCTCAGTGTCTCTCCCTCCATCTCCAATCCCTCAGTGTCTGTCCCTCCATCTCCAATCCCTCAGTGTCTCTCAATCCATCTCCAATCCCTCTGTGTCTCTCCCTCAATCTCCAATCGCTCAGTCTCTCTCCCTCCAACTCCAATCCCTCAGTGTCTCTCCAAGCATCTCCAATCCCTCAGTCTCTCTCACTCCATCTCCAATCACTCAGTGTCTCTCCCTCCATCTCCAATCCTTCAGTGTCTCTCCCTCCATCTCCAATCCCTCAGTCTCTCTCCCTCCATCTCCAATCCCTCAGTGTCTCTCCCTCTATCTCCAATCCCTCAGTGTCTCTCCCTCCATCTCCAGTCCCTCAGTCTCTCTCCCTCCACCTACAATCCCTCAGTGTCTCTCCCTCCATCTCCAATCCCTCAGTGTCTCTCTCCCTCCGTCTCCAATCCCTCAGTCCCTCTCCCTCCATCTCCAATCCCTCAGTGTCTCTCCCTCCATCTCCAATCCCCCAGTGTCTCTCCCTCCATCTCCAATCCCTCAGTGTCCTCCCTCCATCTCCAATCCCTCAGTCTCTCTCCCTCCATCTCCAATCCCTCAGTCTCTCTCCCTCTATCTTCAATCCCTCAGAGTCTCCTCCTCCATCTCCAATCCCTCAGTCTCTCACTCCATCTCTATTCCCTCAGTCCCTCACCCTCCATTTCCAATCCCTCAGTCTCTCTCCCTCCATCTCCAGTCCCTCAGTGTCTCTCCCTCCATCTCCAATCCCCCAGTGTCTCTCCCTCAATCTCCAATCCCTCAGTCTCTCTCCCTCCATCTCCAATCCCTCAGTGTCTCTCCCCCCAAATCCAATTCCTCAGTGTCTCCAACTCCATCTCCAATCCCTCAGTGTCTCTCCCTCCATCTCCAATCCCTCAGTCTCTCTCCCTCCATTTCCAATCCCTCAGTCTCTCTCTCCCTCCATCTCCAATCCCTCAGTGTGTCTCCCTCCATCTCCAATCCCTCAGTCTCTCTCCCAACATTTCCAATCCCTCAGTCTCTCTCTCCCTCCATCTCCAATCCCTCAGTGTCTCTCCCTCCATCTCCAATCCCTCAGTCTCTCTCCTTCCATCTCCAATCCCTCAGTGTCTCTCCCTCTAACTCCAATCCATCAGTGCCTCTCCCTCCATCTCCAGTCTATCAGTCTCTATCTCCCTCCATCTCCGATCCCTCAGTGTCTCTCCCTCGATTTCCATTCCCTCAGTGTCTCTCTCCCTCCATCTCCAATCCCTCAGTTTCTCTCTCCCTCCATTTCCAATCCCTCAGTCTCTCTCTCCCTCCATCTCCAATCCCTCAGTGTGTCTCCCTCCATCTGCAAATCCTCAGTCTCTCTCCCAACATCTCCAATCCCTCATTGTCTCTCCCTCCATCTCCAATCCCTCAGTGTCTCAACTTCCATCTCCAACCCCTCAGTGTCTCTCCCTCCATCTCCAATCCCTCAGTGTCTCTCCCTCCATCTCCAATCCCTCAGTGTCACTCCCTCCATCTCCAATCCCTCAGTCTCTCTCCCTCCTTCTCCAATCCCTCAGTGTGTCTCCCTCCATCTCCAATCCCCCAGTCTCTCTCCCAACATCTCCAATCCCTCAGTCTCTCTCCCAACATCTCCAATCCCTCAGTGTCTCTCCCTCCATCTCCAATCCCTCAGTGTCTCAACTTCCATCTCCAACCCCTCAGTGTCTCTCCCTCCATCTCCAATCCCTCAGTGTCTCTCCCTCCATCTCCAATCCCTCAGTGTCACTCCCTCCATCTCCAATCCCTCAGTCTCTCTCCCTCCATCTCCAATCCCTCAGTGTCTCTCCCTCCATCTCCAATCCCTCAGTGTCTCTCCCTCCATCTCCAATCCCTCAGTGTCTCTCCCTCCATTTCCAATCCCCCAGTCTATCTCGCTCCATTTCCAATCCCTCAGTCTCTCTCTCCCCCATCTCCAATCACTCAGTCTCTCTCCCTCCATCTCCAATCCCTCAGTGTCTCTCCCTCCATCTCCAATCCCTCAGTGTCTATCCCTCCATCTCCAATCCCACAGTGTCTATCCCTCCATCTCCAATCCCTCTGTCTCTCTCCCTCCATCTCCAATCCCTCAGTCTCTCTCCCTCCATCTCCAATCCCTCAGTCTCTCTCCCTCCATCTCCAGTCCCTCAGTCTCTCTCCCTCCACCTCCAATCCCTCAGTGTCTCTCCCTCCATCTCCAATCATTCAGTGTCTCTCCCTCCATCTCCAATCCCTCAGTGTCTCTCCCGCCATCTCCAATCCCTGAGTCTCTCTCTCCATCTCCAATCCCACAGTGTCTATCCCTCCATCTCCAATCCCTCTGTCTCTCTCCCTCCATCTCCAATCCCTCAGTCTCTCTCCCTCCATCTCCAATCCCTCAGTCTCTCTCCCTCCATCTCCAGTCCGTCAGTCTCTCTCCCTCCACCTCCAATCCCTCAGTGTCTCTCCCTCCATCTCCAATCCCTCAGTCTCTCTCCCTCCATCTCCAATCCCTGAGTCTCTCTCCCTCCATCTGCAATCCCTCAGTCTCTCTCCCTCCATCTCCAAACACTCAGTGTCTCTCCCTCCATCTCCAATCCCTCTGTGTCTCTCCCTCCATCTCCAATCCCTCAGTCTCTCTCCCTCCATCTCCAATCCCTCAGTGTCTCTCCGTCCATCTCCAATCCCTCAGTGTCTCTTCCTCCATTTCCAATCCCTCAGTGTCTCTCCCTTCATCTCCAATCCCTCAGTGTCTCTCCGTCCATCTCCAGTCCCTCAGTGTCTCTCCCTCCATCTCCAATCCCTCAGTCCCTCTCCTTCCATCTCCAATCCCTCAGTGTCTCTCCCTCTAACTCCAATCCCTCAGTGCCTCTCCCTCCATCTCCAGTCCCTCAGTCTCTCTCTCCCTCCATCTCCGATCCCTCAGTGTCTCTCCCTCGATTTCCATTCCCTCAGTGTCTCTCTCCCTCCATCTCCAATCCCTCAGTTTCTCTCTCCCTCCATTTCCAATCCCTCAGTCTCTCTCTCCCTCCATCTCCAATCCCTCAGTGTGTCTCCCTCCATCTCCAATCCCTCAGTCTCTCTCCCTCCATCCTCAATCGCTCAGTGTCTCTCCCTCCATCTCTAATCCCTCAGTGTCTTTCCCTCGATCTCCAATCCCTCAGTCTCTCTCCCTCCATCTCCAATCCCTCTGTCTCTCTCCCTCCATCTCCAATCCCTCAGTCTCTCTCCCTCCATCTCCAATCCCTCAGTCTCTCTCCCTCCATCTCCAGTCCCTCAGTCTCTCTCCCTCCACCTCCAATCCCTCAGTGTCTCTCCCTCCATCTCCAATCATTCAGTGTCTCTCCCTCCATCTCCAATCCCTCAGTGTCTCTCCCGCCATCTCCAATCCCTGAGTCTCTCTCTCCATCTCCAATCCCACAGTGTCTATCCCTCCATCTCCAATCCCTCTGTCTCTCTCCCTCCATCTCCAATCCCTCAGTCTCTCTCCCTCCATCTCCAATCCCTCAGTCTCTCTCCCTCCATCTACAGTCCCTCAGTCTCTCTCCCTCCATCTCCAATCCCTGAGTCTCTCTCCCTCCATCTGCAATCCCTCAGTCTCTCTCCCTCCATCTCCAAACACTCAGTGTCTCTCCCTCCATCTCCAATCCCTCAGTCTCTCTCACTCCATCTCCAATCCCTCAGTGTCTCTCCCTCCATCTCCAATCCTTCAGTGTCTCTCCCTCCATCTCCAATCCCTCAGTCTCTCTCCCTCCATCTCCAATCCCTCAGTGTCTCTCCCTCCATCTCCAATCCCTCAGTGTCTCCCCCTCCATCTCCAATCCCTCAGTCTCTCTCCCTCCATCTCCAACCCCTCAGTATCTCTCCCTCCATCTCCAATCCCTCAGTCTCTCTCCCTCCATCTCCAATCCCTCAGTCTCTCTCCCTCCATCTCCAATCCCTCAGTGTCTCTCCCTCCATCTCCAATCCCTCAGTGTCACTCCCTCCATCTCCAATCCCTCAGTGTCTCTCCCTCCATCTCCAATCCCTCAGTCTCTCTCCCTCCATCGCCAATCCCTCAGTGTCTCTCCCTCCATCTCCAATCCCTCAGTGTCTCTCCCTCCATCCTCAATCGCTCAGTGTCTCTCCCTCCATCTCCAATCCCTCAGTGTCTTTCCCTCGATCTCCAATCCCTCAGTCTCTCTCCCTCCATCTCCAATCCCTCAGTCTCTCTCCATCCATCTCCAATCCCTCTATGTCTCTCCCTCCATCTCAAATCCCTCAGTGTCTCTCCCTCCATCTCCAATCGCTCAGTGTCTCTCCCTCCATCTCCAATCACTCAGTCTCTCTCCCTCCATCTCCAATCGCTCAGTGTCTCTCCCTCCATCTCCAATCCCTCAGTGTCTCTCCCTCCATCTCCAAACCCTCAGTGTCTCTCCCTCCACATCCAATCCCTCAGTGTCTCTCCCTCCATCCCCAATCCCTCAGTCTCTCTCCCTCAATCTCCAAACCCTCAGTCTCTCTCCCACAATCTCCAATCCCTCAGTCTCCCTCCCTCCATCTCCAATCCCTCAGTCTCTCTCTCCCTCCATCTCCAATCCCTCCGCCTTTCTCTCCCTCTATCTCCAATCCTTCAGTCCCTCTCCCTCCATCTCCAATCCCTCAGTTTCTCTCTACCTCCATCTCCAACCTCTCAGTGTCGCTCCCTCCATTTCCAATCCCTCAGTGTCTCTCCCTCCATCTCCAATCCCTCAGTGTCTGTCCCTCCATCTCCAATCCCTCAGTGTCTCTCAATCCATCTCCAATCCCTCTGTGTCTCTCCCTCAATCTCCAATCGCTCAGTCTCTCTCCCTCCATCTCCAATCCCTCAGTGTCTCTCCCAGCATCTCCAATCCCTCAGTCTCTCTCACTCCATCTCCAATCACTCAGTGTCTCTCCCTCCATCTCCAATCCTTCAGTGTCTCTCCCTCCATCTCCAATCGCTCAGTCTCTCTCCCTCCATCTCCAATCCCTCAGTGTCTCTCCCTCTATCTCCAATCCCTAAGTGTCTCCCCCTCCATCTCCAATCCGTCAGTCTCTCTCCCTCCATCTCCAACCCCTCAGTATCTCTCCCTCCAACTCCAATCCCTCAGTCTCTCTCCATCGATCTCCAATCCGACAGTCTCACTCCCTCCATCTCCAAACCCTCAGTGTCTCTCCCTCCATCTACAATCCCTCAGTGTCTCTCCCTCCATCTTCAATCCCTCATTGTCTCTCCCTCTATCTCCAATCCCTCAGTCTCTCTCTCCCTCCATCTCCAATCCCTCAGTCTCTCTCCCTCCATCTCCAATCCTTCAGTCTCTCTCTCCCTCCACCTCCAATCCCTCAGTGTCTCTCCCTCCATCTCCAATCCCTCAGTGTCTCTCCCTCCATCTCCAATCCCTCAGTGTATCTCCCTCCACCTCCAATCCCTCAGTGTCTATCCCTCCATCTCCAATCCCTCAGTGTCTCTCCCTCCATCTCCAATCATTCAGTCTCTCTCCCTCCATCTCCAATCCCTCAGTGACTCTCCCTCCATGTCCAATCCCTCAGTCTCTCTCCCTCCATCTCCAATCCCTCAGTCTCTCTCTTCCACCATCTCCAACCCCTCAGTGTCTCTCCCTCCATTTCCAATCCCTCAGTGTCTCTCCCTTCATCTCCAATCCCTCAGTGTCTCTCTCTACATCTCCAATCCCTCAGTGTCTCTCCCTCCATCTCCAATTCCTAAGTGTCTCTCCCTCCATCTCCAATCCCTCAGTCTCTCTCCCTCCATCTGCAATCCCTCAGTGTCTCTCCCTCCATCTCCAACCCCTCAGTCTCTCTCCCTCCATCTGCAATCCCTCAGTGTCTCTCCCTCCATCGCCAATCCCTCAGTCTCTCTCCATCCATCTCCAATCCCTCAGAGTCTCTCCCTCCATCTCGAATCCCTCAGTTTCTCCCCCTCCATCTCCTTCCCTCAGTCTCTCTCCCTCCATCTCCAACCCCACAGTGTCTCTCCCTCCATCTCCAATCCCTCAGTCTCTCTCCCTCGATCTCCAATCCCTCAGTCTCACTCCCTCCATCTCCAATCCCTCAGTGTCTCTCCCTCCATCTCCAATCCCTCAGTGTCTCTCCCTCCATCTCCAATCCCTCAGTGTCTCTCCCTGCATCTCCAATCCCTCAGTCTCTCTCCCTCCATCTCCAATCTCTCAGTGTCTCTCCCTCCATCTCCAATCCCTCAGTGTCTCTCCCTCCATCTCCAGTCCCTCAGTCTCTCTCCCTCCATCTCCAATTCCTCAGTCTCTCTCCCTCCATCTCCAATCCCTCAGTGTCTCTCCCTCGATCTCCAATCCCTCAGTCTCTCTCCCTCGATCTCCAATCCCTCAGTCTCTCTCCCTCCATCTCCAATCCCTCAGTGTCTCTCCCTCCATCTCCAATCCCTCATTGTTTGTCCCTCCATCTCCAATCCCTCAGTGTCTCTCCCTCGATCTCCAATCCCTCAGTCTCTCTCCCTCGATATCCAATCCCTCAGTCTCTCTCCCCCATCTCCAATCCCTCAGTGTCTCTCCCTCCATCTCCAATCCCTCATTGTTTGTCCCTCCATCTCCAATCCCTCAGTGTCTCTCCCTCGATCTCCAATCCCTCAGTCTCTCTCCCTCGATATCCAATCCCTCAGTCTCTCTCCCCCATCTCCAATCCCTCAGTGTCTCTCCCTCCATCTCCAAACCCTCAGTCTCTCTCCCTCCATCTCCAACCCCTCAGTGTCTGTCCCTCCAACTCCAATCCCTCAGTCACTCTCCCTCCATCTCCAATCCCTGAGTCACTCTCCCTCCATCTCCAACCCCTCAGTCTCTCTCCCTCCATCTCCAATCCCTTAGTGTCTCTCCCTCCATCCTCAATCCCTCAGTGTCTCTCCCTCCATCTCCAAACCCTCAGTGTCTCTCCCTCCATCTCCAATCCCTCAGTCTCTCTCTCTCCATCTCCAATCCCTCAGTCTCTCTCCCTCCATCTCCAATCCCTCAGTGTCTCTCCCTCCATCTCCAATCCCTCAGTGTTTGTCCCTCCATCTCCAATTCCTCAGTGTCTCTCCCTCCATCTCCAATCCTTCAGTGTCTCTCCCTCCATCTCCAACACCTCAGTGTCTGTCCGTCCATCTCCAATTCCTCAGTCTCTCTCCCTCCATCTCCAATCCCTCAGTCTCTCTCCCTCCTTCTCCAATCCGTCAGTGTCTCTCCCTCCATCACCAATCCCTCAGTGTCTCTCTCTCCATCTCCAATCCCTCAGTCTCTCTCCCTCCATCTCCAAACCCTGAGTCTCTCTCCCTCCATCTCTAATCCCTCAGTGTCTCTCCCTCCATCTCCAATCCCTCAGTGTCTCTCCCTCCATCTCCAATCCCTCAGTCTCTCTCCCTCCATCGCCAGTCCCTCAGTGTCGCTCCCTCCATCTCCAATCCCTCAGTGTCTCTCCCTCCATCTCCAATCCCTCAGTCTCTCTCTCCCTCTCTCTCCAATCCCTCAGTCTCTCTCCGTTTATCTCCAATCCCTCAGTCTCTCTCCCTCCATTACCAATTCCTCAGTATCTCTCCATCCATCTCCAATCCCTCAGTGTCTCTCCCTCCATCTCAAATTCCTCAGTGTCTCTCCCTTCATCTCCAATTCCTCAGTCTCTCTCCCTCCATTTCCAATCCCTCAGTGCCTCTCCCTCCATCTTTAATCACTCAGCGTCTCTCCCTCCATCTCCAATCCCTCAGCCTCTCTCTCCCTCCATCTCCAAACCCTCAGTCTCTCTCCCTCCATCTCCAATCCCTCAGTCTCTCTCTCCCTCCATCCCCAATCCCTCAGTGTCTCTCCCTCCATCTCCAATCCTTCAGTCTCTCTCCCTCCATCTCCAATCCCTCAATGTCTCTCCCTCCATCTCCAATCCCTCAGTGTCTCTCTCTCCATCTCTAATCTCTCAGTGTCTCTCCCTCAATCTCCAATCCCTCAGTCACTCTCCCTCCATCTCCAATTCCTCAGTCTCTCTCCCTCCATCTCCAATCCCTCAGTCTCTCTCCCTCCATCTCCAATACATCAGTGTCTCTCCCTCCATCTCCTATCCCTCAGTGTCTCTCCCTCCATCACCAATCCCTCAGTGTCTCTCCCTCCATCTCCAATCCCTCAGTCTCTCTCCCTCCATCTCCAATCCCTCAGTGTCTCTCCCTCCATCTCCAATCCCTCAGTGCCTCTCCCTCCATCCTCAATCCCTCAGTGTCTCTCCCTCCATCTCCAATCCCTCAGTGTCTTTCCCTCCATCTCCAAACCCTCAGTCTCTCTCCCTCCATCTCCAATCCCTCAGTCTCTCTCTCCCTCCATCTCCAATCCCTCAGTCTCTCTCCCTCCATCTCCAATACCTCAGTCTCTCTCCCTCAATCTCCAATCCCTCAATGTCTCTCCCTCCATCTCCAATCCCTCAGTGTCTCTCCCTCCAACTCCAATCCCTCAGTGTCTCTCCCTCCATCTCCAATCCCTCAATCTCTCTCCATCCACCTCCAATCCCTCATTCTCTCCCTCCATCTCCAATCCCTCAGTCTCTCTCCCTCCATCTCCAATCCCTCAGTGTCTCTCCCTCCACCTCCAATCCCTCAGTCTCTCTCCCTCCATCTCCTATCCCTCAGTCTCTCTCTCCCTCCATCTCCAATCCCTCAGTGTCTCTCCCTCCATCTCCAATCCCTCAGTGCCTCTCCCTCCATCTCCAATCCCTCAGTGTCTCTGCCTCCATCTCCAATCCCTCAGTGTCTATCCCTCCACCTCCAATACCTCAGTGTCTCTCCCTCCATCTCCAATCACTCTGTCTCTCTCCCTCCATCTCCAATTGCTCAGTGTCTCTCCCTCCATCTCCAATCGCTCAGTGTCTCTCCCTCCATCTCCAATCCCTCAGTGTCTCTACCTCCATCGCCAATCCCTCAGTGTCTCTCCCTCCATCTCCAATCCCTCAGTCTCTCACCCTCCACCTCCAATCCCTCAGTCTCTCCCTCCATCTCCAATCCCTCAGTCTCTCTCCCTCCATCTCCAATCCCTCAGTGTCTCTCCCTCCACCTCCAATCCCTCAGTCTTTCCCTCCATCTCCAATCCCTCTGTCTCTCTCCCTCCATCTCCAATCCCTCAGTCTCTCTCCCTGCATCTCCAATCCCTCAGTCTCTCTCCCTCCATCTCCAATCCCTCAGTGTCTCTCCCTCCATCTCCAATCCCTCAGTCTCTCTCCCTCCATCTCCAATCCCTCAGTGTCTCTCCCTCCATCTCCAATCCCTCAGTGTCTCTCCCTCCATCTCCAATCCCTCAGTGTCTCTCCCTCCATCTCCAATCCCTCAGTGTCGCTCCCTCCATCTCCAATCCCTCAGTCTCTCTCCCTCCATCTCCAATCCCTCAGTCTCTGTCCCTCCATCTTGAGGATGTCCTGTAATTTCTGTGTATTGAGTTGAGCAATGGTGACAAGATTGACATCGCGGGGGGGGGGACACTATTACTCACCTGCCTTGACGGCTACACTGCCAGCCACCTATCCCTTGATGCCTCCCTTCTGATTAGCACCTTCGCTCTGTGGCCCTGAATTCTCTGAGGTTTTGATCCGCTTGGGAAAGGAGGGAACTTGCCTCGGACATGTGAGGCATGAAAATTCCGCCTCTTTTAACCTCTGGTCCATCTTCCGCAGGTCTGTGGTGACCAGGTCTTGATGGGGAAAGAGGATGAAGACTTGACTGGATTCGAGTGGGAATCCGGAACGAACAGTATAACCAAGGGAGTTTTTATCTGGAGCAAGCCCTTCTTCGTGGATACAGTAGAGGGTAAGGTAGGTGTGACCTCGATTGACGCCCGCTATACATCACTCTCTCATCCCGTGCCCTTCCTGATGGATACAGCGGTGGGTGAAAAATTTTCTTCATTCCTTAGGATTTGGGTGTCACTGGCAAGGCCAGCATTTACTGCCCATCTCTACTTGCCCTCGAAGGTGGTGGTGAGCCGCCTTCTTGAACCGCTGCAGTCTGTGTGGTGATGGTGCTCCCACAGGGCTGTTAGGGAGGGAGTTCCAGGATTTTGTCCCAGTGACGATGAAGGGTCAGTGATATACTTCTAAGTCAGGATGGTGTGTGTGACTTGGAGGAGAACTTGAAGGTGGTGGTGTGCCCATGTGTCTGCTCCCATTGTCCTTCTCGATGGTAGAGGTCACGGGTTTGGGAGGTGCTGTCGAAGAAACCTTGGTGAGTTGCTGCAATGCATCTTGTAGATGGTACACACTGCAGGCACGGTCCGCCGGTGGTGGAGGGAGTGAATGTTTAAGGAGGTGGATGGGGTGACAATCAAACGGGCTGCTTTGTCCTGGATGGTGTCGAGCTTCTTGAGTGTTGTTGGAGCTGTACTCATCCCAGGCAAGTGGAGAGTATTCCATCACACTCCTGACTTGTGCCTTGTCGATGGTGGAAAGGCTTTGGGAAGTCAGGAGGTTAGACACTCGCCGTAGAATACCCAGCCTCTCACCTGGGTTTTTGTGACTGGAAGCCTGTGTCCAGTGGTGTACCGCACGGATCGGTGCTGGGTCCCTTGCAGTTTGTGGTCTACATTAATGATTTGGATGTGAATTTAAAAGGTATGATCAGTAAGTTCGCAGATGACACGAAAATTGGTGGAGTGATAAAAAGCGAGGAGGGAAGCCTCAGGCTACAGGACGATATAGACGGGATGGTCAGATAGGCAGGACAGTGGCAAATTGAATTTAACCCTGAAAAGTGTGAGGTGATGCATTTTGGGAGGACTAACAAGGCAAGGGAATACACAATGAATGGTAAGACCCTAGGAAAGACAGAGGATCAGAGGGACCTTGGTATGCATGTACATAGATCCCTGAGGGCAGCAGGACAGCTAGATAAGGTGGTTAAAAAGGCATATGGGACACTTGCCTTCATTAGCCGAGGCATAGAATATAAGAGCAGGGAGGTTATGATGGAGCTGGACAAAACGCTGGTTAGGCCACAGCTGGAATATTGTGTGCAGTTCTGATCGCCACACGATAGGACGGATGTGATTGCATTGGAGAGGGTGCAGAGGAGATTCATCAGGATGTTACCTGGGCTGGAGCGCTTCAGCTATGAAGAGAGACTGGACAGGCTGGGGTTGTTTTCCTTAGAGCAGAGAAGGCTGAGGGGGGACATGATTGAGGTGTACAAAATTATGAGGGGCATAGATCGGGGAGATAGAAAGGAGCTTTTCCCCTTAGTAGAGGGGTCAATAACCAGGGGGCATAGATTCAAGGTAAGGCGCAGGAGGTTTCGAGGGGATTTGAGGAAATATTTTTTCACCCAGAGGGTGGTTGGAATCTGGAACTCACTGCCTGAAAGGGTGGTAGAGGCAGGAACCCTCACAACATTCAAGAAGAATTTAGATGAGCACTTGAGTCGTCATAGCATACAAGGCTACGGACCAAGTGCTGGAAAACGGGATTAGATTAGACAGGGCTTGATGGCTGGTGTGGACACGAAGGGCCGAAGGGCCTCTTGCTGTGCTGTATATTTCTATGACGCTATGACGATGACCTGCTCTTGTTGCCACAGTATTTATGTGGCTGGTCCAGTTAAATTTCTGGTCAATGGTAACCCCCAGGATGTTGATGGTGGCGGATTCTTTGCATGAAAAATTTCTCCTCATCTCACCTCTGATTCTTTAGCAATCACCTTGAATCGGTGTCCCCTGATTATTGTATCCTACCTCCCTGCACGGTGCCATGGCAATTCCCATTCAGAGAGCAAGAAAGAAAGGGAGACTTGCATTTGTAAAGCGCCTTTGACAACCTCAGGACGTCCCAAAGCTCTTTATGGCCTTTGAAGAATTATATGATCGCTAGTCTCTGAAATGTAGGAGAGGCAGAAACAAATTTGCACACAACAAGATCACACAGAAAGCAATGTGATAAGGACCAGATAAACTGTTTTTAGTGGTGCTGGTTGAGGGATAAATATTGGATCCAGGACACCTGGAAGAATTACCCTGCTATTATTCCCAAATTGGCAGTGGGAAATTTTACATCCATTTGATAGGGCAGCAGAGTCTGAGTTTAACATCTCATTCGAGAAACGCCACCTCCGACAGTGCTGCGCTCCCTCAGTACTGACCTTCCAACAGTGCGGCGCTCCCTCAGTACTGCCCCTCCGACAGTGCGGCGTTCCATCAGCACTGCTCCCTCGACAGTGCGGAGCTCCCTCAGTACTGCCCCTCCAACAGTGCGGCGCTCCCTCAGTACAGATCCTCCGACAGTGCGGCGCTCCCTCATTACTGCCCATCCAACAGTGCGGCGCTCCCTCAGTACTGATTCTCCGACAGTGCGGCGCTCCCTCAGTACTGACCCTCCGACAGTGCGGCGCTCCCTCAGTACTGCCCCTCTCACAGTGCAGCGCTCCCTCAGTACAGCCCCTCCGACAGTGTGGCGCTCCCTCAATACTGCCCCTCCGACAGTGCAGCACTCTCTCAAAACTGCCCCTCCGACAGTGCAGCGCTCCCTCAGTACTGCCCCTCCGACAGTGCAGAACTCCCTCAGTACAGCCCCTCCGACAGTGCAGCGCTCGCTCAGTACTGCCCCTCTGACAGTGCAGCGCTCCCTCAGTACTAACCTTCCGACAGTGCGGCGCTCCCTCAGTACTGCCCCTCTGACAGTGCAGCACTCCCTCAGTACTGCTCCTCCGACAGTGCGGCGCTCCCTCAGTACTGCCCCTCCGACAGTGCGGCGCTCCCTCAGTACTGCCCCTCCGACAGTGCGGCACTTGCTCAGTACCGTCCCTCCGACAGTGCGGCGCTCCCTCAGTACTGCCCCTCCGACAGTGCGGCGCTCACTCAGTACTGTCCCTCTGACAGCGCGGCGCTCACTCAGCACTGCCCCTCCAACAGCGCGGCACTCACTCAGCACTGCCCCTCCGACAGTGCGGCGCTAAGTCAGTACCGCCCCTCCGACAGTGCAGCGCTCTCTCAGTACTGCCCCTCCGACAGTGCAGCGCTCCCTCAGTACTGCCCCTCCGACAGTGCAGCGCTCCCTCAGCACTGCCCCTCCGACAGTGCAGCGCTCCCTCAGTACTGCCCCTCCGACAGTGCGGCGCTCCCTCAGTACTGCCCCTCCGACAGTGCGGCACTCGCTCAGTACCGCCCCTCCGGCAGTGCGGCGCTCACTGTGTACTGCCCCTCCAACAGTGCGGCGCTCCCTCAGCACCGCCTCTCCAACAGTGCGGCTCTTCCTCAGTACCGCCCCTCCGACAGTGCGGCGCTCCCTCAGAACCACCCCTCCGACAGTGCCGCGCTCCCTCAGTACCGTCCCTCCGACAGTGCGGCGCTCCCTCAGTACTGCCCCTCCGACAGTGCGGCGCTCACTCAGTACTGTCCCTCTGACAGCGCGGCACTCACTCAGCACTGCCCCTCCAACAGCGCGGCGCTCACTCAGTACTGCCCCTCCGACAGTGCGGCGCTAAGTCAGTACAGCCCCTCCGACAGTGCAGCGCTCTCTCAGTACTGCCCCTCCGACAGTGCAGCGCTCCCTCAGTACTGCCCCTCCGACAGTGCAGCGCTCCCTCAGCACTGCCCCTCCGACAGTGCAGCGCTCCCTCAGTACTGCCCCTCCGACAGTGCGGCGCTCCCTCAGTACTGCCCCTCCGACAGTGCGGTGCTCCCTCAGCACTGCCCCTCTGACAGTGCGGCGCTCCCTCAGTACAGCCACTCCGACAGTGCGGCGCTCCCTCAGTACTACCCCTCCGACAGTGCAGCGCTCCCACAGTACTGCCCTTCCGAAAGTGCGGCGCTCCCTCAGTACTGTCCTCCAACAGTGCGGCACTCCCTCAGTACTGTCCCTCCTACAGTGTGGCAGTCCCTCAGTACATACTCTCCGACAGTGCCACGCTCCCTCAGTACAGCCCCTCTGACAGTGCTGTGCTCCATCATTACTAACACTCCGACAGTGCAGCGCTCCCTCAGCACTGACCCTCCGACAGTGCAGCGCTCCCTCAGTGCCTACTCTCCGACAGTGCAGCACTCCCTCATTACTGCCCCTCCAACAGTGCAGCACTCCCTCAGTACTGCCCCTCCGACAGTGCAGCGCTCCCTCAGTATTGCTCCTCCGACAGTGCGGCGCTCCCTCAGTACTGCCCCTCCGACAGTGCAGCACTCCCTCAGTACTGCCCCTCCGATAGTGCAGCGCTCCCTCAGTACTGCTCTTCCGACAGTGCGGCGCTCCCTCAGTACTGTCCCTCCGTCAGTGCGGCGCTCCCTCAGTTCTGACCCTCCCACAGTGCGGCGCTCCCTCAGTGCTGCCTCTCCAACAGGGTGGCGCTCCCTCAGTACTGACCCTCCGACAGTGCGGCGCTCCCTCAGCACAGACCCTCCGACAGTGCAGCGCTCCCTCAGTACTGACCCTCCGACAGTGCAGCACTCCATCAGTACTGACCCTCCGACAGTGCAGCACTCCCTCAGTACTGCCCCTCCGACAGTGCAGCGCTCCCTTAGTACTGCCCCTCCGACAGTGCAGCACTCCATCAGTACTGACCCTCCTACAGTGCAGCACTCCCTCAGTACTGCCCCTTCGACAGTGCGGCGCTCCCTCACTACTGGCCCTCCGACAGTGCAGCACTCCCTCAGTACTGCTCCTCCGACAGTGCGGCACTCCCTCAGTACTGCCCCTCCGAAAGTGCGTTGCTCTCTCAATACTGCCTCTCCGACAGTGCAGCACTCCCTCAAAACAGCCAATCCGACAGTGCAGAGCTCCCTCAGTACTGCCCCTCCGACAGTGCAGCACTCCCTCAGTACTGCCCCTCCGACAGTGCAGCGCTCCCTCAGTACTGCCCCTCTCAGAGTGCGGCGCTCCCTCAGTACTGACCCTCCGACAGTGCAGCACTCCCTCAGTACTGCCCCTCCGACAGTGCAGCGCTCCCTCAGTACTGCCCCACCGACAGTGCAGCGCTCCCTCAGTACTGCCACTCCGACAGTACAGCGCTCACTCAGTACTGCCCCTCCGACAGTGCAGCGCTCCCTCAGTACTGCCCCTCCGACAGTGCAGCGCTCCCTCAGTACTGCCCCTCCGACAGTGCAGTGCTCCCTCAGTGCTGCCCCTCCGACAGTGCAGCACTCCCTCAGCACTTCCCCTCCGATAGTGCAGCGCTCCCTCAGTACTGCCCCTCCGACAGTGCAGGTCTCCCTCAGTACTGAACTCCCGACAGTGCAGCACTCCCTCAAAACTGCCCCTCTGACAGTGCGGCGCGCCCTCAGTACTGCCCCTCCGACAGTACGGCGCTCCCTCAGTACAGCCCCTCTGACACTGCAGGACTCCCTCAGTACTGAACCCCTGACAGTGCAGCACTCCCTCAAAACTGCCCTTCTGACAGTGCAGCGCTCCCTCAGTACTGCCCCTCCGACAGTGCGGCGCTCCCTCAGTACTGCCCCTCCGACAGTGCGGCACTCCCTCAGTACTGCCCCTCTGACAGTGCGGCGCTCCTCAGTACTGCACCTCTGACAGTGCGGCGCTCCGTCAGCACTGCCCCTCCGAAAGTGCGGCGCTCCTCAGTAACAACCCTCCGACAGTGCGGCGCTCCCTCAGTACTGCCCCTCCGACAGTGCAGCGCTCCCTCAGTACTGATCCTCCAACAGTGCAGCACTCCCTCAGTACTGCCCCTCCGACAGTGTGGCACTCCCTCAGTACTGCCCCTCCGACAGTGCGGCGCTCCCTCAATACTGCCCCGCCGACAGTGCAGCACTCCCTCAAAACTGCCCCTCCGACAGTGCAGCGCTCCCTCAGTACTGCCCCTCCGACTGTGAAGCACTCCCTCCGAACTGCCCCTCCGACAGTGCAGCTCTCACTCAGTACTGCCCCTCACACAGTGCAGCGTTCCCTCAGTACTAACCTACCGACCGTGCGGCACTCCCTCAGTACCGCCCCTCCGACAGTGCGGCGCTCACTCAGTACTGTCCCTCTGACAGCGCGGCGCTCACTCAGCACTGCCCATCCGACAGCGCGGCGCTCACTCAGTACTACCCCTCCGACAGTGCGGCGCTCCCTCAGTACTGCCCCTCCGACAGAGCAGCGCTCCCTCAGTACTGTCCCTGCGACAGTGCAGCACTCCCTCAGTAGCTGCTCTCCTACAGTTCCGCGCTCCCTCAGTCATGCCACTCCGACAGTGTGGCGCTCCCTCAGCACAGCCACTCTGACAGTGCTGTGCTCCATCAGAACTGACACTCCGACAGTGCAGCGCTCCCTCTGTACTGACCCTCCGACAGTGCAGCGCTCCCTCAGTGCCTACTCTCCGACAGTGCAGCACTCCCTCAGTACTGCCCCTCCGACAGTGCAGCACTCCCTCAGTACTGCCCCTCCGACTGTGCAGCGCTCCCTCAGTACTGCTCCTCCGACAGTGCGGCGCTTCCTCAGTACTGCCCCTCCGACAGTGCAGCACTCCCTCAGTACTGCCCCTCCGACAGTGCAGTGCTCCCTCAGTACTGCTCCTCCGACAGTGCGGCGCTCCCTCTGTTCTGACCCTCCGACAGTGCAGCGCTCCCTCAGTACTGCCTCTCCAACAGGGCGGCGTTCCCTCAGTACTGACCCTCCAACAGTGTGGCGCTCCCTCTCTACTGACCCTCCGACAGTGCAGCGCTCCCTCAGTACTGCCCCTCCGACAGTGCAGCACTCCGTCAGTACTGACCCTCCAACAGTGCAGCACTCCCTCTGTACTGCCCCTCCGACAGTGCAGCGCTCCCTCAGTACTGCCCCTCCGACAGTGCAGCACTCCATCAGTACTGGCCCTCCGACAGTGCAGCACTCCCTCAGTACTGCACCTCCAACAGTGCGGCACTCCCTCAGTACCGCCTCTCCGACAGTGCGGCGTTCCCTCAGTACCGCCCCTCCGACAGTGCGGCACTCCCTCAGCACCGTCCCTCCGACAGTGCGACGCTCCCTCAGCACTGCCCCTCTGAAAGTGCGGCGCTCACTCAGTACTGTCCCTCCAACAGCGTGGCGGTCACTCAGCACTGCCCCTACAACAGCGCGGTGCTCACTCAGTACTGCCCCTCCGACAGTGCGGCGCTCACTCAGTACTGCCCTCCCGAGCGTGCAGCGCTCCCTCAGTACTGCCCCTCCGACAGTGCAGTGCTCCCTCTGTACTGCCCTTCCGAAAGTGCGGCGCTCCCTCAGTACTGCCCCTCCGACAGTGCGGCGCCCCCTCAGTACTGCCTTTCCAAAAGTGCTGTGCTCCCTCAGTACTGCCCTCCGACAGTGCAGCGCTCCCTCAGTACTGCCCCTCCGACAGTGAAGAGCTCCCTCAGTGCCTACTCTCCGACAGTGCAGCACTCCCTCAGTACTGCCCCTCCGACAGTGCAGCACTCCCTCAGTACTGCCCCTCCGACAGTGCAGTGCCCCCTCAGTACTGCTCCTCCGACAGTGCGGTGCTCCCTCAGTACTGACCCTCCAACAGTGCAGCGCTCCCTCAGTACTGCCCCTCTGACACTGCAGCACTCCGTCAGTACTGACCCTCCGACAGTGCAGCACTCCCTCAGTACTGCCCCTACGACTTTGCGGCGCTCCCTCAGTACTGACCCTCCGACAGTGCAGCACTCCCACAATACTGCCCCTCCGACAGTACGGCGCTCAATCAGTGCTGCCCCTCCGACAGTGCGGCGCTCCCTCAGAACTGGCCCTCCGACAGTGCAGCGCTCCCTCAGTAATTCCCCTCTCACAGTGCAGCGCTGCCTCAGTACTGACCCTCCGACAGTGCGGAGCTCCCTCTGTACTGCCCCTCCGACAGTGCAGCGCTCCCTAAGCACTGACCCTCCGACAGTGCAGCACTCCCTCAGTCCTGGTCCTCCGAAAGTGCAGCACTCCCTCAGTACAGCCCTTCCGACAGTGCGGCGCTCCCTCAGTACTGCCCCTCCGACAGTGCGGCGCTCCCTCAGTAATGACCCTCGAACAGTGCGGCGTTCCCTCAGCACTACCCCTCTGACAGTGCGGCGCTCCCTCAGTGCTGCCCCTCCGACAGTGCAGCACTCCCTCAGTGCAGCCCCTCTGACAGTGCGGCGCTCCCTCAGTACAGCCCCTCCGACAGTGCAGCGCTCCCTCAGTACTGCTCCTCCGACAGTGCAGTGCTCCCACAGTACTGCCCTTCTGAAAGTGCGGCGCTCCCTCAGTACTGCGCTCCAACAGTGTTGCGCTCCCTCAGTACTGCCCCTCCGACAGTGCGGCGGTCCGTCAGTACTGCCCCTCCAACAGTGCAGCACTCCCTCAGTACTGCCCCTCCGACAGTGCAGCGCTCCCTCAGTACATACTCTCCTACAGTGCCGTGCTCCCTCAGTCATGCCCCTCCGACAGTGTGGCGCTCCCTTAGTACGGCCCCTCTGACAGTGCTGCGCTCCATCAGTACTGACACTCCGACACTGCAGCGCTCCCTCAGTACTGCCCCTCTGACAGTGCAGCGCTCCCTCAGTACTGACCCTCCGACAGTGCAGTGCTCCCTCAGTGCCTAATCTCCGACAGTGCAGCACTCCCTCAGTGCTGCCCCTCCGACAGTGCAGCACTCCCTCAGTACTGCCCCTCCGACAGTGCAGTGCTCCCTCAGTACTGCTCCTCCGACAGTGCGGCGCTCCCTCAGTACTGCCCCTCCGTCAGTGCGGCGCTCCCTCAGGACCGACCCTCCGACAGTGCAGGACTCCCTCAGTACTGACACCCGACAGTGCAGCACTCCATCAAAACTGCCCCTCTGACAGTGCAGTGCGCCCTCAGTACTGCCCCTCCGACAGTGCAGCGCTCCCTCAGTACTGACCCTCCGACAGTGCAGCGCTCCCTCAGTAGTGCCACTCCGACAATGCGGCACTCCCTCAGTACCGCCCATTCGACAGTGTGGCGCTCGCTCAGTACTGCCCCTCCGACAGTGCGGCGCTCACTCAGTACTGCCCCTCCGACAGTACGGTGCTCCCTCAGTACTGACCCTCCGACAGTGCAGCGCTCCCTCAGTACTGCCCCTCCGACAGTGCAGCACTCCATCAGTACTGACCCTCCGACAGTGCAGCACTCCCTCAGTACTGCCCCTCCGACAGTGCAGCACTCCCTCAGTACTGCCCCTCTGACTGTGCAGCGCTCCCTCAGTACTGCTCCTCCGACAGTGCGGCGCTACCTCAGTACTGCCCCTCCGACAGTGCAGCACTCCCTCAGTACTGCCCCTCCGTCAGTGCGGCGCTCCCTCAGGACCGACCCTCCGACAGTGCAGGACTCCCTCAGTACTGACACCCAACAGTGCAGCACTCCATCAAAACTGCCCCTCTGACAGTGCAGTGCGCCCTCAGTACTGCCCCTCCGACAGTGCAGCGCTCCCTCAGTACTGACCCTCCGACAGTGCAGCGCTCCCTCAGTAGTGCCACTCCGACAATGCGGCACTCCCTCAGTACCGCCCATCCGACAGTGTGGCGCTCGCTCAGTACTGCCCCTCCGACAGTGCGGCGCTCACTCAGTACTGCCCCTCCGACAGTACGGTGCTCCCTCAGTACTGACCCTCCGACAGTGCAGCGCTCCCTCAGTACTGCCCCTCCGACAGTGCAGCACTCCATCAGTACTGACCCTCCGACAGTGCAGCACTCCCTCAGTACTGCCCCTACGACAGTGCGGCGCTCCCTCAGTACTGACCTCCGACAGTGCAGCACTCCCTCAGTACTGCCCCACTGACAGTACGGCGCTCAATCAGTGCTGCCCCTCCGACAGTGCGGCGCTCCCTCAGTACCAGCCATCCAACAGTGCAGCGCTCCCTCAGTAATGCCCCTCTCAGAGTGCATCACTGCCTCAGTACTGACCCTCCAACAGTGCCGAGCTCCTTCAGTACTGCCCCTCCGACAGTGCAGCGCTCCCTCAGCACTGCCCTTCCGGCAGTGCGGCACTCCCTCAGTACTGCCCCTCCGACAGTGCGGCACTCCCTCAGTACTGCCCTTCCGACAGTGCGGCGCTCCCTCAGTACTGCCCCTCCGACAGTGCGGCGCTCCCTCAGTAATGACCCTCCGGCTGTGCGGCGCTCCCTCAGCAATGTCCCTCTGACAGTGCGGCGCTCCCTCAGTGCTGCCCCTCCGACAGTGCAGCACTCCCTCAGTGCAGCCCCTCCGACATTGCGGTGCTCCCTCAGTACAGCCCCTCCGACAGTGCGGCGCTCCCTCAGTACTGCCCCTCCGACAGTGCAGCGCTCCCACAGTACTGCACTTCCGAAAGTGCGGCGCTCCCTCAGTACTGCCCTCCAACAGTGCTGCGCTCCCTCAGTACTGCCCCTCCCACAGTGCGGCGGTCCGTCAGTACTGCCCCTCCGTCAGTGCAGCGCTCCCTCAGTACCTACTCTCCTACAGTGCCGTGCTCCCTCAGTCATGCTCCTCCGACAGTGTGGCGCTCCCTCAGTACAGACCCTCTGACAGTGCTGTGCTCCATCAGTACTGACATTCCGACAGTGCAGCGCTCCCTCAGTACCTACTCTCCTACAGTGCCGTGCTCCCTCAGTCATGCTCCTCCGACAGTGTGGCGCTCCCTCAGTACAGCCCCTCTGACAGTGCTGTGCACCATCAGTACTGACACTCCGACAGTGCAGCGCTCCCTCAGTACTGCGCCTCCGACAGTGCAGCGCTCCCTCAGTACGCACCCTCCGACAGTGCAGCGCTCCCTCAGTGCCTACTCTGCGACAGTGCAGCACCCCCTCAGTACTGCCCCTCCGACAGTGCAGCACTCCCTCAGTACTGCCCCTCCGACAGTGCAGCGCTCCCTCAGTACTGCCCCACCGACAGTGCAGCACTCCCTCAGTACTGGCACTCCGACAGTACAGCGCTCCCTCAGTACTGCCCCTCCGACAGTGCAGCGCTCCCTCAGTACTGCCCCTCCGACAGTGCAGCGCTCCCTCAGTACTGCCCCTCCGACAGTGCGGCGCTCCCTCAGTACTGCCCCTTCGGCAGTGCAGCGCTCCCTCAGTACTGCCCCTCCGACAGTGCAGCACTCCCTCAGCACTTCCCCTCCGATAGAGCAGCGCTCCCTCAGTACTGCCCCTCCGACACTGCAGGACTCCCTCAGTACTGAACTCCTGACAGTGCAGCACTCCCTCAAAACTGCCCTTCTGAAAGTGCAGCGCTCCCTCCGTACTGCCCCTCCGACAGTGCGGTGCTCCCTCAGTACTGCCCCTCCGACAGTGCGGCGCTCCCTCAGTGCTGCCCCTCTGACAGTGCGGCGCTCCTCAGTACTGCACCTCCGGCAATGCGGCGCTCCGTCAGCACTGCCCCTCCGAAAGTGCGGCGCTCCTCAGTAACAACCCTCCGACAGTGCGGCGCTCCCTCAGTACTGCCCCTCCGACAGTGCAGCGCTCCCTCAGTACTGACCCTCCAACAGTGCAGCACTCCCTCAGTACTGCCCCTCCGACAGTGTGGCACTCCCTCAGTACTGCCCCTCCGACAGTGCGGCGCTCCCTCAATAGTGCCCCTCCGACAGTGCAGCACTCCCTCAAAACTGCCCCTCCGACAGTGCAGCGCTCCCTCAGTACTGCCCCTCCGCCTGTGAAGCACTCCCTCCGAACTGCCCCTCCGACAGTGCAGCGCTCACTCAGTACTGCCCCTCACACAGTGCAGCGTTCCCTCAGTACTAACCTCCCGACCGTGCGGCACTCCCTCAGTACCGCCCCTCCGACAGTGCGGCGCTCACTCAGTACTGTCCCTCTGACAGCGCGGCGCTCACTCAGCACTGCCCCTCCGACAGCGCGGCGCTCACTCAGTACTCCCCCTCCGACAGTGTGGCGCTCCCTCAGTACTGCCCTTCCAAAAGAACTGCGCTCCCTCAGTACAGCACTCCGACAGTGCAGCGCTCCCTCAGTACTGCCCCTCCGACAGAGCAGCGCTCCCTCAGTACTGTCCCTGCAACAGTGGAGCACTCCCTCAGTGCCTACTCTCCGACAGTGCAGCACTCCCTCAGTACTGCCCCTCCGACAGTGCAGCACTCCCTCAGTACTGCCCCTCTGACTGTGCAGCGCTCCCTCAGTACTGCTCCTCCGACAGTGCGGCGCTACCTCAGTACTGCCCCTCCGACAGTGCAGCACTCCCTCAGTACTGCCCCTCCGACAGTGCAGTGCTCCCTCAGTACTGCTCCTCCGACAATGCGGCGCTCCCTCTGTTCTGACCCTCCGACAGTGCAGCGCTCCCTCAGTACTGCCTCTCCAACAGGGCGGCGTTCCCTCAGTACTGACCCTCCAACAGTGCAGCGCTCCCCCTCTACTGACCCTCCGACAGTGCAGCGCTCCCTCAGTACTGCCCCTCCGACAGTGCAGCACTCCGTCAGTACTGACCCTCCGACAGTGCAGCACTCCCTCTGTACTGCCCCTCCGACAGTGCAGCGCTCCCTCAGTACTGCCCCTCCGACAGTGCAGCACTCCATCAGTACTGACCCTCCGACAGTGCAGCACTCCCTCAGTACTGCCCCTTCGACAGTGCGGCACTCCCTCGGTGCTGGCCCTCCGACAGTGCAGCACTCCCTCAGTACTGCACCTCCAACAGTGCGGCACTCCCTCAGTACCGCCTCTCCGACAGTGCGGCGTTCCCTCAGTACCACCCCTCCGACAGTGCGGCACTCCCTCAGCACCGTCCCTCCGACAGTGCGGCGCTCCCTCAGCACTGCCCCTCTGAAAGTGCGGCGCTCACTCAGTACTGTCCCTCCAACAGCGTGGCGGTCACTCAGCACTGCCCCTACAACAGCACGGTGCTCACTCAGTACTGCCCCTCCGACAGTGCGGCGCTCACTCAGTACTGCCCTCCCGAGCGTGCAGCGCTCCCTCAGTACTGCCCCTCCAACAGTACGGCGCTCTCTCAGTACTGCCCCTCCGACAGTGCGGCGCTCCCTCAGCACTGCCCCTCTGACAGTGCGGCGCTCCCTCAGTACTGCCCTCCGACAGTGCGGTGCTCCCTCATTACTGCTACTCCGACAGTGCAGTGCTCCCTCTGTACTGCCCTTCCGAAAGTGCGGCGCTCCCTCAGTACTGCCCTCCAACAGTGCGGCGCTCCCTCACTACTGCCCCTCCGACACCGTGGCGCTCCCTCAGTACTGCCCCTCCGACAGTGCGGCGCCCCCTCAGTACTGCCTTTCCAAAAGTGCTGTGCTCCCTCAGTACTGCCCTCCGACAGTGCAGCGCTCCCTCAGTACGGCCCCTCCAACAGTGAAGAGCTCCCTCAGTGCCTACTCTCCGACAGTGCAGCACTCCCTCAGTACTGCCCCTCCGACAGTGCAGCACTCCCTCAGCACTGCCCCTCCGACAGTGCAGTGCCCCCTCAGTGCTGCTCCTCCGACAGTGCGGTGCTCCCTCAGTACTGACCCTCCAACAGTGCAGCGCTCCCTCAGTACTGCCCCTCCGACACTGCAGCACTCCGTCAGTACTGACCCTCCGACAGTGCAGCACTCCCTCAGTACTGCCCCTACGACTTTGCGGCGCTCCCTCAGTACTGACCCTCCGACAGTGCAGCAGTCCCACAATACTGCCCCTCCGACAGCACGGCGCTCAATCAGTGCTGCCCCTCCGACAGTGCGGCGCTCCCTCAGAACTGGCCCTCCGACAGTGCAGCGCTCCCTCAGTAATTCCCCTCTCACAGTGCAGCGCTGCCTCAGTACTGACCCTCCGACAGTGCGGAGCTCCCTCAGTACTGCCCCTCCGACAGTGCAGCGCTCCCTAAGCACTGACCCTCCGACAGTGCAGCACTCCCTCAGTCCTGGTCCTCCGAAAGTGTAGCACTCCCTCAGTACAGCCCTTCCGACAGTGCGGCGCTCCCTCAGTACTGCCCCTCCGACAGTGCGGCGCTCCCTCAGTAATGACCCTCGAACAGTGCGGCGTTCCCTCAGCACTACCCCTCTGACAGTGCGGCGCTCCCTCAGTGCTGCCCCTCCGACAGTGCAGCACTCCCTCAGTGCAGCCCCTCCGACAGTGCGGCGCTCCCTCAGTACAGCCCCTCCGACAGTGCAGCGCTCCCTCAGTACTGCTCCTCTGACAGTGCAGTGCTCCCACAGTACTGCCCTTCTGAAAGTGCGGCGCTCCCTCAGTACTGCGCTCCAACAGTGTTGCGCTCCCTCAGTACTGCCCCTCCGACAGTGCGGCGGTCCGTCAGTACTGCCCCTCCAACAGTGCAGCACTCCCTCAGTACTGCCCCTCCGACAGTGCAGCGCTCCCTCAGTACCTACTCTCCTACAGTGCCGTGCTCCCTCAGTCATGCCCCTCCGACAGTGTGGCGCTCCCTCAGTACTGCCCCTCTGACAGTGCTGTGCTCCATCAGTACTGACACTCCGACAGTGCAGTGCTCCCTCAGTGCCTAATCTCCGACAGTGCAGCACTCCCTCAGTGCTGCCCCTCCGACAGTGCAGCACTCCCTCAGTACTGCACCTCCGACAGTGCAGTGCTCCCTCAGTACTGCTCCTCCGACAGTGCGGCGCTCCCTCAGTACTGCCCCTCCGTCAGTGCGGCGCTCCCTCAGGACCGACCCTCTGACAGTGCAGGACTCCCTCAGTACAGACACCCAACAGTGCAGCACTCCATCAAAACTGCCCCTCTGACAGTGCAGTGCACCCTCAGTACTGCCCCTCCGACAGTGCAGCGCTCCCTCAGTACTGACCCTCCGACAGTGCAGTGCTCCCTCAGTAGTGCCACTCCGACAATGCGGCACTCCCTCAGTACCGCCCATCCGACAGTGTGGCGCTCGCTCAGTACTGCCCCTCCGACAGTGCGGCGCTCACTCAGTACTGCCCCTCCGACAGTGCGGTGCTCCCTCAGTACTGACCCTCTGACAGTGCAGCGCTCCCTCAGTACTGCCCCTCCGACAGTGCAGCACTCCATCCGTACTGACCCTCCGACAGTGCAGCACTCCCTCAGTACTGCCCTTACGACAGTGCGGCGCTCCCTCAGTACTGACCTCCGACAGTGCAGCACTCCCTCAGTACTGCCCCACTGACAGTACGGCGCTCAATCAGTGCTGCCCCTCCGACAGTGCGGCGCTCCCTCAGTACCAGCCCTCCAACAGTGTAGCGCTCCCTCAGTAATGCCCCTCTCACAGTGCATCACTGCCTCAGTACTGACCCTCCAACACTGCTGAGCTCCTTCAGTACTGCCCCTCCGACAGTGCAGCGCTCCCTCAGCACTGCCCTTCCGACAGAGCGGCGCTCCCTCAGTACTGCCCCTCCGACAGTGCGGGACTCCCTCAGTACTGCCCTTCCGATAGTGCGGCGCTCTCTCAGTACTGCCCCTCCGACAGTGCGGCGCTCCCTCAGTGCTGCCCCTCCGACAGTGCAGCACTCCCTCAGTGCAGCCCCTCCGACATTGTGGTGTTCCCTCAGTACAGCCCCTCCGACAGTGCGGCGCTCCCTCAGTACTGCACTTCCGAAAGTGCGGCGGTCCGTCAGTACTGCCCCTCCATCAGTGCAGCGCTCCCTCAGTACCTACTCTCCTACAGTGCCGTGCTCCCTCAGTCATGCTCCTCCGACAGTGTGGCGCTCCCTCAGTACAGCCCCTCTGACAGTGCTGTGCTCCATCAGTACTGACATTCCGACAGTGCAGCGCTCCCTCAGTACCTATTCTCCTACAGTGCCGTGCTCCCTCAGTCATGCTCCTCCGACAGTGTGGCGCTCCCTCAGTACAGCCCCACTGACAGTGCTGTGCTCCATCAGTACTGACACTCCGACAGTGCAGCGCTCCCTCAGTACTGCGCCTCCGACAGTGCAGCGCTCCCTCAGTACTGACCCTCCGACAGTGCAGCGCTCCCTCAGTGCCTACTCTCCGACAGTGCAGCACTCCCTCAGTACTGCCCCTCCGACAGTGCAGCACTCCCTCAGTGCTGCCCCTCCGACAGTGCAGTGCTCCCTCAGTACTGCTCCTCCGACAGTGCGGCGCTCCCTCAGTAATGACCCTCCGGCAGTGCGGCGCTCCCTCAGCACTGCCCCTCTGACAGTGCGGCGCTCCCTCAGTGCTGCCCCTCCGACAGTGCAGCACTCCCTCAGTGCAGCCCCTCCGACATTGCGGTGCTCCCTCAGTACAGCCCCTCCGACAGTGCGGCGCTCCCTCAGTACTGCCCCTCCGACAGTGCAGCGCTACCTCAGTACTGCCCCTCCGACAGTGCAGCACTCCCTCAGTACTGCCCCTCCGACAGTGCAGTGCTCCCTCAGTACTGCTCCTCCGACAATGCGGCGCTCCCTCTGTTCTGACCCTCCGACAGTGCAGCGCTCCCTCAGTACTGACCCTCCGACAGTGCAGCGCTCCCTCAGTGCCTACTCTCCGACAGTGCAGCACTCCCTCAGTACTGCCCCTCCGACAGTGCAGCACTCCCTCAGTGCTGCCCCTCCGACAGTGCAGTGCTCCCTCAGTACTGCTCCTCCGACAGTGTGGCGCTCCCTCAGTACTGCCCCTCCGTCAGTGCGGCGCTCCCTCAATACTGCACCTCCGACAGTGCGGTGCTCCCTCAGTACTCATCCTCTGACATTGCAGGACTCCCTCAGTACTGACCCCCCGACAGTGCAGCACTCCCTCAAAACTGCCCCTCTGACAGTGCAGAGCACCCTCAGTACTGCCCCTCCGACAGTGCAGCGCTCCCTAAGCACTGACCCTCCGACAGTGCAGCACTCCCTCAGTCCTGGTCCTCCGAAAGTGCAGCACTCCCTCAGTACAGCCCTTCCGACAGTGCGGCGCTCCCTCAGTACTGCCCCTCCGACAGTGCGGCGCTCCCTCAGTAATGACCCTCGAACAGTGCGGCGTTCCCTCAGCACTACCCCTCTGACAGTGCGGCGCTCCCTCAGTGCTGCCCCTCCGACAGTGCAGCACTCCCTCAGTGCAGCCCCTCTGACAGTGCGGCGCTCCCTCAGTACAGCCCCTCCGACAGTGCAGCGCTCCCTCAGTACTGCTCCTCCGACAGTGCAGTGCTCCCACAGTACTGCCCTTCTGAAAGTGCGGCGCTCCCTCAGTACTGCGCTCCAACAGTGTTGCGCTCTCTCAGTACTGCCCCTCCGACAGTGCGGCGGTCCGTCAGTACTGCCCCTCCAACAGTGCAGCACTCCCTCAGTACTGCCCCTCCGACAGTGCAGCGCTCCCTCAGTACCTACTCTCCTACAGTGCCGTGCTCCCTCAGTCATGCCCCTCCGACAGTGTGGCGCTCCCTTAGTACGGCCCCTCTGACAGTGCTGTGCTCCATCAGTACTGACACTCCGACACTGCAGCGCTCCCTCAGTACTGCCCCTCCGACAGTGCAGCGCTCCCTCAGTACTGACCCTCCGACAGTGCAGTGCTCCCTCAGTGCCTAATCTCCGACAGTGCAGCACTCCCTCAGTGCTGCCCCTCCGACAGTGCAGCACTCTCTCAGTACTGCCCCTCCGACAGTGCAGTGCTCCCTCAGTACTGCTCCTCCGACAGTGCGGCGCTCCCTCAGTACTGCCCCTCCGTCAGTGCGGCGCTCCCTCAGGACCGACCCTCCGACAGTGCAGGACTCCCTCAGTACTGACACCCGACAGTGCAGCACTCCATCAAAACTGCCCCTCTGACAGTGCAGTGCGCCCTCAGTACTGCCCCTCCGACAGTGCAGCGCTCCCTCAGTACTGACCCTCCGACAGTGCAGCGCTCCCTCAGTAGTGCCACTCCGACAATGCGGCACTCCCTCAGTACCGCCCATTCGACAGTGTGGCGCTCGCTCAGTACTGCCCCTCCGACAGTGCGGCGCTCACTCAGTACTGCCCCTCCGACAGTACGGTGCTCCCTCAGTACTGACCCTCCGACAGTGCAGTGCTCCCTCAGTACTGCCCCTCCGACAGTGCAGCACTCCATCAGTACTGACCCTCCGACAGTGCAGCACTCCCTCAGTACTGCCCCTCCGACAGTGCAGCACTCCCTCAGTACTGCCCCTCTGACTGTGCAGCGCTCCCTCAGTACTGCACCTCCGACAGTGCGGCGCTACCTCAGTACTGCCCCTCCGACAGTGCAGCACTCCCTCAGTACTGCCCCTCCGTCAGTGCGGCGCTCCCTCAGGACCGACCCTCCGACAGTGCAGGACTCCCTCAGTACTGACACCCGACAGTGCAGCACTCCATCAAAACTGCCCTTCTGACAGTGCAGTGCGCCCTCAGTACTGCCCCTCCGACAGTGCAGCGCTCCCTCAGTACTGACCCTCCGACAGTGCAGCGCTCCCTCAGTAGTGCCACTCCGACAATGCGGCACTCCCTCAGTACCGCCCATCCGACAGTGTGGCGCTCGCTCAGTACTGCCCCTCCGACAGTGCGGCGCTCACTCAGTACTGCCCCTCCGACCGTACGGTGCTCCCTCAGTACTGACCCTCCGACAGTGCAGCGCTCCCTCAGTACTGCCCCTCCGACAGTGCAGCACTCCATCAGTACTGACCCTCCGACAGTGCAGCACTCCCTCAGTACTGCCCCTACGACAGTGCGGCGCTCCCTCAGTACTGACCTCCGACAGTGCAGCACTCCCTCAGTACTGCCCCACTGACAGTACGGCGTTCAATCAGTGCTGCCCCTCCGACAGTGCGGCGCTCCCTCAGTACCAGCCATCCAACAGTGCAGCGCTCCCTCAGTAATGCCCCTCTCAGAGTGCATCACTGCCTCAGTACTGACCCTCCAACAGTGCCGAGCTCCTTCAGTACTGCCCCTCCGACAGTGCAGCGCTCCCTCAGCACTGCCCTTCCGACAGTGCGGCACTCCCTCAGTACTGCCCCTCCGACAGTGCGGCACTCCCTCAGTACTGCCCTTCCGACAGTGCGGCGCTCCCTCAGTACTGCCCCTCCGACAGTGCGGCGCTCCCTCAGTAATGACCCTCCGGCAGTGCGGCGCTCCCTCAGCACTGCCCCTCTGACAGTGCGGCGCTCCCTCAGTGCTGCCCCTCCGACAGTGCAGCACTCCCTCAGTGCAGCCCCTCCGACATTGCGGTGCTCCCTCAGTACAGCCCCTCCGACAGTGCGGCGCTCCCTCAGTACTGCCCCTCCGACAGTGCAGCGCTACCTCAGTACTGCCCCTCCGACAGTGCAGCACTCCCTCAGTACTGCCCCTCCGACAGTGCAGTGCTCCCTCAGTACTGCTCCTCCGACAATGCGGCGCTCCCTCTGTTCTGACCCTCCGACAGTGCAGCGCTCCCTCAGTACTGACCCTCCGACAGTGCAGCGCTCCCTCAGTGCCTACTCTCCGACAGTGCAGCACTCCCTCAGTACTGCCCCTCCGACAGTGCAGCACTCCCTCAGTGCTGCCCCTCCGACAGTGCAGTGCTCCCTCAGTACTGCTCCTCCGACAGTGTGGCGCTCCCTCAGTACTGCCCCTCCGTCAGTGCGGCGCTCCCTCAATACTGCACCTCCGACAGTGCGGTGCTCCCTCAGTACTCATCCTCTGACATTGCAGGACTCCCTCAGTACTGACCCCCCGACAGTGCAGCACTCCCTCAAAACTGCCCCTCTGACAGTGCAGAGCACCCTCAGTACTGCCCCTCCGACAGTGCAGCGCTCCCTAAGCACTGACCCTCCGACAGTGCAGCACTCCCTCAGTCCTGGTCCTCCGAAAGTGCAGCACTCCCTCAGTACAGCCCTTCCGACAGTGCGGCGCTCCCTCAGTACTGCCCCTCCGACAGTGCGGCGCTCCCTCAGTAATGACCCTCGAACAGTGCGGCGTTCCCTCAGCACTACCCCTCTGACAGTGCGGCGCTCCCTCAGTGCTGCCCCTCCGACAGTGCAGCACTCCCTCAGTGCAGCCCCTCTGACAGTGCGGCGCTCCCTCAGTACAGCCCCTCCGACAGTGCAGCGCTCCCTCAGTACTGCTCCTCCGACAGTGCAGTGCTCCCACAGTACTGCCCTTCTGAAAGTGCGGCGCTCCCTCAGTACTGCGCTCCAACAGTGTTGCGCTCTCTCAGTACTGCCCCTCCGACAGTGCGGCGGTCTGTCAGTACTGCCCCTCCAACAGTGCAGCACTCCCTCAGTACTGCCCCTCCGACAGTGCAGCGCTCCCTCAGTACCTACTCTCCTACAGTGCCGTGCTCCCTCAGTCATGCCCCTCCGACAGTGTGGCGCTCCCTTAGTACGGCCCCTCTGACAGTGCTGTGCTCCATCAGTACTGACACTCCGACACTGCAGCGCTCCCTCAGTACTGCCCCTCCGACAGTGCAGCGCTCCCTCAGTACTGACCCTCCGACAGTGCAGTGCTCCCTCAGTGCCTAATCTCCGACAGTGCAGCACTCCCTCAGTGCTGCCCCTCCGACAGTGCAGCACTCTCTCAGTACTGCCCCTCCGACAGTGCAGTGCTCCCTCAGTACTGCTCCTCCGACAGTGCGGCGCTCCCTCAGTACTGCCCCTCCGTCAGTGCGGCGCTCCCTCAGGACCGACCCTCCGACAGTGCAGGACTCCCTCAGTACTGACACCCGACAGTGCAGCACTCCATCAAAACTGCCCCTCTGACAGTGCAGTGCGCCCTCAGTACTGCCCCTCCGACAGTGCAGCGCTCCCTCAGTACTGACCCTCCGACAGTGCAGCGCTCCCTCAGTAGTGCCACTCCGACAATGCGGCACTCCCTCAGTACCGCCCATTCGACAGTGTGGCGCTCGCTCAGTACTGCCCCTCCGACAGTGCGGCGCTCACTCAGTACTGCCCCTCCGACAGTACGGTGCTCCCTCAGTACTGACCCTCCGACAGTGCAGTGCTCCCTCAGTACTGCCCCTCCGACAGTGCAGCACTCCATCAGTACTGACCCTCCGACAGTGCAGCACTCCCTCAGTACTGCCCCTCCGACAGTGCAGCACTCCCTCAGTACTGCCCCTCTGACTGTGCAGCGCTCCCTCAGTACTGCACCTCCGACAGTGCGGCGCTACCTCAGTACTGCCCCTCCGACAGTGCAGCACTCCCTCAGTACTGCCCCTCCGTCAGTGCGGCGCTCCCTCAGGACCGACCCTCCGACAGTGCAGGACTCCCTCAGTACTGACACCCGACAGTGCAGCACTCCATCAAAACTGCCCTTCTGACAGTGCAGTGCGCCCTCAGTACTGCCCCTCCGACAGTGCAGCGCTCCCTCAGTACTGACCCTCCGACAGTGCAGCGCTCCCTCAGTAGTGCCACTCCGACAATGCGGCACTCCCTCAGTACCGCCCATCCGACAGTGTGGCGCTCGCTCAGTACTGCCCCTCCGACAGTGCGGCGCTCACTCAGTACTGCCCCTCCGACAGTACGGTGCTCCCTCAGTACTGACCCTCCGACAGTGCAGCGCTCCCTCAGTACTGCCCCTCCGACAGTGCAGCACTCCATCAGTACTGACCCTCCGACAGTGCAGCACTCCCTCAGTACTGCCCCTACGACAGTGCGGCGCTCCCTCAGTACTGACCTCCGACAGTGCAGCACTCCCTCAGTACTGCCCCACTGACAGTACGGCGCTCAATCAGTGCTGCCCCTCCGACAGTGCGGCGCTCCCTCAGTACCAGCCATCCAACAGTGCAGCGCTCCCTCAGTAATGCCCCTCTCAGAGTGCATCACTGCCTCAGTACTGACCCTCCAACAGTGCCGAGCTCCTTCAGTACTGCCCCTCCGACAGTGCAGCGCTCCCTCAGCACTGCCCTTCCGACAGTGCGGCACTCCCTCAGTACTGCCCCTCCGACAGTGCGGCACTCCCTCAGTACTGCCCTTCCGACAGTGCGGCGCTCCCTCAGTACTGCCCCTCCGACAGTGCGGCGCTCCCTCTGTAATGACCCTCCGGCAGTGCGGCGCTCCCTCAGCACTGCCCCTCTGACAGTGCGGCGCTCCCTCAGTGCTGCCCCTCCGACAGTGCAGCACTCCCTCAGTGCAGCCCCTCCGACATTGCGGTGCTCCCTCAGTACAGCCCCTCCGACAGTGCGGCGCTCCCTCAGTACTGCCCCTCCGACAGTGCAGCGCTACCTCAGTACTGCCCCTCCGACAGTGCAGCACTCCCTCAGTACTGCCCCTCCGACAGTGCAGTGCTCCCTCAGTACTGCTCCTCCGACAATGCGGCGCTCCCTCTGTTCTGACCCTCCGACAGTGCAGCGCTCCCTCAGTACTGCCTCTCCAACAGGGCGGCGTTCCCTCAGTACTGACCCTCCAACAGTGCAGCGCTCCCCCTCTACTGACCCTCCGACAGTGCAGCGCTCCCTCAGTACTGCCCCTCCGACAGTGCAGCACTCCGTCAGTACTGACCCTCCGGCAGTGCAGCACTCCCTCTGTACTGCCCCTCCGACAGTGCAGCGCTCCCTCAGTACTGCCCCTCCGACAGTGCAGCACTCCGTCAGTACTGACCCTCCGACAGTGCAGCACTCCCTCAGTACTGCCCCTTCGACAGTGCGGCACTCCCTCGGTGCTGGCCCTCCGACAGTGCAGCACTCCCTCAGTACTGCACCTCCAACAGTGCGGCACTCCCTCAGTACCGCCTCTCCGACAGTGCGGCGTTCCCTCAGTACCACCCCTCCGACAGTGCGGCACTCCCTCAGCACCGTCCCTCCGACAGTGCGGCGCTCCCTCAGCACTGCCCCTCTGAAAGTGCGGCGCTCACTCAGTACTGTCCCTCCAACAGCGTGGCGGTCACTCAGCACTGCCCCTACAACAGCACGGTGCTCACTCAGTACTGCCCCTCCGACAGTGCGGCGCTCACTCAGTACTGCCCTCCCGAGCGTGCAGCGCTCCCTCAGTACTGCCCCTCCAACAGTACGGCGCTCTCTCAGTACTGCCCCTCCGACAGTGCGGCGCTCCCTCAGCACTGCCCCTCTGACAGTGCGGCGCTCCCTCAGTACTGCCCTCCGACAGTGCGGTGCTCCCTCATTACTGCTATTCCGACAGTGCAGTGCTCCCTCTGTACTGCCCTTCTGAAAGTGCGGCGCTCCCTCAGTACTGCCCTCCAACAGTGCGGCGCTCACTCACTACTGCCCCTCCGACACTGTGGCGCTCCCTCAGTACTGCCCCTCCGACAGTGCGGCGCCCCCTCAGTACTGCCTTTCCAAAAGTGCTGTGCTCCCTCAGTACTGCCCTCCGACAGTGCAGCGCTCCCTCAGTACGGCCCCTCCAACAGTGAAGAGCTCCCTCAGTGCCTACTCTCCGACAGTGCAGCACTCCCTCAGTACTGCCCCTCCGACAGTGCAGCACTCCCTCAGCACTGCCCCTCCGACAGTGCAGTGCCCCCTCAGTGCTGCTCCTCCGACAGTGCGGTGCTCCCTCAGTACTGACCCTCCAACAGTGCAGCGCTCCCTCAGTACTGCCCCTCCGACACTGCAGCACTCCGTCAGTACTGACCCTCCGACAGTGCAGCACTCCCTCAGTACTGCCCCTACGACTTTGCGGCGCTCCCTCAGTACTGACCCTCCGACAGTGCAGCAGTCCCACAATACTGCCCCTCCGACAGCACGGCGCTCAATCAGTGCTGCCCCTCCGACAGTGCGGCGCTCCCTCAGAACTGGCCCTCCGACAGTGCAGCGCTCCCTCAGTAATTCCCCTCTCACAGTGCAGCGCTGCCTCAGTACTGACCCTCCGACAGTGCGGAGCTCCCTCAGTACTGCCCCTCCGACAGTGCAGCGCTCCCTAAGCACTGACCCTCCGACAGTGCAGCACTCCCTCAGTCCTGGTCCTCCGAAAGTGTAGCACTCCCTCAGTACAGCCCTTCCGACAGTGCGGCGCTCCCTCAGTACTGCCCCTCCGACAGTGCGGCGCTCCCTCAGTAATGACCCTCGAACAGTGCGGCGTTCCCTCAGCACTACCCCTCTGACAGTGCGGCGCTCCCTCAGTGCTGCCCCTCCGACAGTGCAGCACTCCCTCAGTGCAGCCCCTCCGACAGTGCGGCGCTCCCTCAGTACAGCCCCTCCGACAGTGCAGCGCTCCCTCAGTACTGCTCCTCTGACAGTGCAGTGCTCCCACAGTACTGCCCTTCTGAAAGTGCGGCGCTCCCTCAGTACTGCGCTCCAACAGTGTTGCGCTCCCTCAGTACTGCCCCTCCGACAGTGCGGCGGTCCGTCAGTACTGCCCCTCCAACAGTGCAGCACTCCCTCAGTACTGCCCCTCCGACAGTGCAGCGCTCCCTCAGTACCTACTCTCCTACAGTGCCGTGCTCCCTCAGTCATGCCGCTCCGACAGTGTGGCGCTCCCTCAGTACTGCCCCTCTGACAGTGCTGTGCTCCATCAGTACTGACACTCCGACAGTGCAGTGCTCCCTCAGTGCCTAATCTCCGACAGTGCAGCACTCCCTCAGTGCTGCCCCTCCGACAGTGCAGCACTCCCTCAGTACTGCACCTCCGACAGTGCAGTGCTCCCTCAGTACTGCTCCTCCGACAGTGCGGCGCTCCCTCAGTACTGCCCCTCCGTCAGTGCGGCGCTCCCTCAGGACCGACCCTCCGACAGTGCAGGACTCCCTCAGTACAGACACCCAACAGTGCAGCACTCCATCAAAACTGCCCCTCTGACAGTGCAGTGCACCCTCAGTACTGCCCCTCCGACAGTGCAGCGCTCCCTCAGTACTGACCCTCCGACAGTGCAGCGCTCCCTCAGTAGTGCCACTCCGACAATGCGGCACTCCCTCAGTACCGCCCATCCGACAGTGTGGCGCTCGCTCAGTACTGCCCCTCCGACAGTGCGGCGCTCACTCAGTACTGCCCCTCCGACAGTGCGGTGCTCCCTCAGTACTGACCCTCCGACAGTGCAGCGCTCCCTCAGTACTGCCCCTCCGACAGTGCAGCACTCCATCCGTACTGACCCTCCGACAGTGCAGCACTCCCTCAGTACTGCCCTTACGACAGTGCGGCGCTCCCTCAGTACTGACCTCCGACAGTGCAGCACTCCCTCAGTACTGCCCCACTGACAGTACGGCGCTCAATCAGTGCTGCCCCTCCGACAGTGCGGCGCTCCCTCAGTACCAGCCCTCCAACAGTGTAGCGCTCCCTCAGTAATGCCCCTCTCACAGTGCATCACTGCCTCAGTACTGACCCTCCAACACTGCCGAGCTCCTTCAGTACTGCCCCTCCGACAGTGCAGCGCTCCCTCAGCACTGCCCTTCCGACAGAGCGGCGCTCCCTCAGTACTGCCCCTCCGACAGTGCGGGACTCCCTCAGTACTGCCCTTCCGATAGTGCGGCGCTCTCTCAGTACTGCCCCTCCGACAGTGCGGCGCTCCCTCAGTGCTGCCCCTCCGACAGTGCAGCACTCCCTCAGTGCAGCCCCTCCGACATTGTGGTGTTCCCTCAGTACAGCCCCTCCGACAGTGCGGCGCTCCCTCAGTACTGCCCCTCCGAAAGTGCAGCGCTCCCACAGTACTGCACTTCCGAAAGTGCGGCGGTCCGTCAGTACTGCCCCTCCATCAGTGCAGCGCTCCCTCAGTACCTACTCTCCTACAGTGCCGTGCTCCCTCAGTCATGCTCCTCCGACAGTGTGGCGCTCCCTCAGTACAGCCCCTCTGACAGTGCTGTGCTCCATCAGTACTGACATTCCGACAGTGCAGCGCTCCCTCAGTACCTACTCTCCTACAGTGCCGTGCTCCCTCAGTCATGCTCCTCCGACAGTGTGGCGCTCCCTCAGTACAGCCCCACTGACAGTGCTGTGCTCCATCAGTACTGACACTCCGACAGTGCAGCGCTCCCTCAGTACTGCGCCTCCGACAGTGCAGTGCTCCCTCAGTAATGACCCTCCGACAGTGCAGCGCTCCCTCAGTGCCTACTCTCCGACAGTGCAGCACTCCCTCAGTACTGCCCCTCCGACAGTGCAGCACTCCCTCAGTGCTGCCCCTCCGACAGTGCAGTGCTCCCTCAGTACTGCTCCTCCGACAGTGTGGCGCTCCCTCAGTACTGCCCCTCCGTCAGTGCGGCGCTCCCTCAATACTGAACCTCCGACAGTGCGGTGCTCCCTCAGTACTCATCCTCTGACATTGCAGGACTCCCTCAGTACTGACCCCCCGACAGTGCAGCACTCCCTCAAAACTGCCCCTCTGACAGTGCAGAGCACCCTCAGTACTGCCCCTCCGACAGTGCAGCGCTCCCTAAGCACTGACCCTCCGACAGTGCAGCACTCCCTCAGTCCTGGTCCTCCGAAAGTGCAGCACTCCCTCAGTACAGCCCTTCCGACAGTGCGGCGCTCCCTCAGTACTGCCCCTCCGACAGTGCGGCGCTCCCTCAGTAATGACCCTCGAACAGTGCGGCGTTCCCTCAGCACTACCCCTCTGACAGTGCGGCGCTCCCTCAGTGCTGCCCCTCCGACAGTGCAGCACTCCCTCAGTGCAGCCCCTCTGACAGTGCGGCGCTCCCTCAGTACAGCCCCTCCGACAGTGCAGCGCTCCCTCAGTACTGCTCCTCCGACAGTGCAGTGCTCCCACAGTACTGCCCTTCTGAAAGTGCGGCGCTCCCTCAGTACTGCGCTCCAACAGTGTTGCGCTCCCTCAGTACTGCCCCTCCGACAGTGCGGCGGTCCGTCAGTACTGCCCCTCCAACAGTGCAGCACTCCCTCAGTACTGCCCCTCCGACAGTGCAGCGCTCCCTCAGTACCTACTCTCCTACAGTGCCGTGCTCCCTCAGTCATGCCCCTCCGACAGTGTGGCGCTCCCTTAGTACGGCCCCTCTGACAGTGCTGTGCTCCATCAGTACTGACACTCCGACACTGCAGCGCTCCCTCAGTACTGCCCCTCCGACAGTGCAGCGCTCCCTCAGTACTGACCCTCCGACAGTGCAGTGCTCCCTCAGTGCCTAATCTCCGACAGTGCAGCACTCCCTCAGTGCTGCCCCTCCGACAGTGCAGCACTCTCTCAGTACTGCCCCTCCGACAGTGCAGTGCTCCCTCAGTACTGCTCCTCCGACAGTGCGGCGCTCCCTCAGTACTGCCCCTCCGTCAGTGCGGCGCTCCCTCAGGACCGACCCTCCGACAGTGCAGGACTCCCTCAGTACTGACACCCGACAGTGCAGCACTCCATCAAAACTGCCCCTCTGACAGTGCAGTGCGCCCTCAGTACTGCCCCTCCGACAGTGCAGCGCTCCCTCAGTACTGACCCTCCGACAGTGCAGCGCTCCCTCAGTAGTGCCACTCCGACAATGCGGCACTCCCTCAGTACCGCCCATTCGACAGTGTGGCGCTCGCTCAGTACTGCCCCTCCGACAGTGCGGCGCTCACTCAGTACTGCCCCTCCGACAGTACGGTGCTCCCTCAGTACTGACCCTCCGACAGTGCAGCGCTCCCTCAGTACTGCCCCTCCGACAGTGCAGCACTCCATCAGTACTGACCCTCCGACAGTGCAGCACTCCCTCAGTACTGCCCCTCCGACAGTGCAGCACTCCCTCAGTACTGCCCCTCTGACTGTGCAGCGCTCCCTCAGTACTGCACCTCCGACAGTGCGGCGCTACCTCAGTACTGCCCCTCCGACAGTGCAGCACTCCCTCAGTACTGCCCCTCCGTCAGTGCGGCGCTCCCTCAGGACCGACCCTCCGACAGTGCAGGACTCCCTCAGTACTGACACCCGACAGTGCAGCACTCCATCAAAACTGCCCTTCTGACAGTGCAGTGCGCCCTCAGTACTGCCCCTCCGACAGTGCAGCGCTCCCTCAGTACTGACCCTCCGACAGTGCAGCGCTCCCTCAGTAGTGCCACTCCGACAATGCGGCACTCCCTCAGTACCGCCCATCCGACAGTGTGGCGCTCGCTCAGTACTGCCCCTCCGACAGTGCGGCGCTCACTCAGTACTGCCCCTCCGACAGTACGGTGCTCCCTCAGTACTGACCCTCCGACAGTGCAGCGCTCCCTCAGTACTGCCCCTCCGACAGTGCAGCACTCCATCAGTACTGACCCTCCGACAGTGCAGCACTCCCTCAGTACTGCCCCTACGACAGTGCGGCGCTCCCTCAGTACTGACCTCCGACAGTGCAGCACTCCCTCAGTACTGCCCCACTGACAGTACGGCGCTCAATCAGTGCTGCCCCTCCGACAGTGCGGCGCTCCCTCAGTACCAGCCATCCAACAGTGCAGCGCTCCCTCAGTAATGCCCCTCTCAGAGTGCATCACTGCCTCAGTACTGACCCTCCAACAGTGCCGAGCTCCTTCAGTACTGCCCCTCCGACAGTGCAGCGCTCCCTCAGCACTGCCCTTCCGACAGTGCGGCACTCCCTCAGTACTGCCCCTCCGACAGTGCGGCACTCCCTCAGTACTGCCCTTCCGACAGTGCGGCGCTCCCTCAGTACTGCCCCTCCGACAGTGCAGCGCTCCCTCAGCACTGCCCTTCCGACAGTGCGGCACTCCCTCAGTACTGCCCTTCCGACAGTGCGGCGCTCCCTCAGTACTGCCCCTCCGACAGTGCGGCGCTCCCTCAGTAATGACCCTCCGACAGTGCGGCACTCCCTCAGTACTGCCCTTCCGACAGTGCGGCGCTCCCTCAGTACTGCCCCTCCGACAGTGCGGCGCTCCCTCAGTAATGACCCTCCGGCAGTGCGGCGCTCCCTCAGCACTGCCCCTCTGACAGTGCGGCGCTCCCTCAGTGCTGCCCCTCCGACAGTGCAGCACTCCCTCAGTGCAGCCCCTCCGACATTGCGGTGCTCCCTCAGTACAGCCCCTCCGACAGTGCGGCGCTCCCTCAGTACTGCCCCTCCGACAGTGCAGCGCTCCCACAGTACTGCACTTCCGAAAGTGCGGCGCTCCCTCATTACTGCCCTCCAACAGTGCTGCGCTCCCTCAGTACTGCCCCTCCCACAGTGCGGCGGTCCGTCAGTACTGCCCCTCCGTCAGTGCAGCACTCCCTCAGTACTGCCCCTCTGACTGTGCAGCGCTCCCTCAGTACTGCTCCTCCGACAGTGCGGCGCTACCTCAGTACTGCCCCTCCGACAGTGCAGCACTCCCTCAGTACTGCCCCTCCGACAGTGCAGTGCTCCCTCAGTACTGCTCCTCCGACAATGCGGCGCTCCCTCTGTTCTGACCCTCCGACAGTGCAGCGCTCCCTCAGTACTGCCTCTCCAACAGGGCGGCGTTCCCTCAGTACTGACCCTCCAACAGTGCAGCGCTCCCCCTCTACTGACCCTCCGACAGTGCAGCGCTCCCTCAGTACTGCCCCTCCGACAGTGCAGCACTCCGTCAGTACTGACCCTCCGGCAGTGCAGCACTCCCTCTGTACTGCCCCTCCGACAGTGCAGCGCTCCCTCAGTACTACCCCTCCGACAGTGCAGCACTCCGTCAGTACTGACCCTCCGACAGTGCAGCACTCCCTCAGTACTGCCCCTTCGACAGTGCGGCACTCCCTCGGTGCTGGCCCTCCGACAGTGCAGCACTCCCTCAGTACTGCACCTCCAACAGTGCGGCACTCCCTCAGTACCGCCTCTCCGACAGTGCGGCGTTCCCTCAGTACCACCCCTCCGACAGTGCGGCACTCCCTCAGCACCGTCCCTCCGACAGTGCGGCGCTCCCTCAGCACTGCCCCTCTGAAAGTGCGGCGCTCACTCAGTACTGTCCCTCCAACAGCGTGGCGGTCACTCAGCACTGCCCCTACAACAGCACGGTGCTCACTCAGTACTGCCCCTCCGACAGTGCGGCGCTCACTCAGTACTGCACTCCCGAGCGTGCAGCGCTCCCTCAGTACTGCCCCTCCAACAGTACGGCGCTCTCTCAGTACTGCCCCTCCGACAGTGCGGCGCTCCCTCAGCACTGCCCCTCTGACAGTGCGGCGCTCCCTCAGTACTGCCCTCCGACAGTGCGGTGCTCCCTCATTACTGCTACTCCGACAGTGCAGTGCTCCCTCTGTACTGCCCTTCCGAAAGTGCGGCGCTCCCTCAGTACTGCCCTCCAACAGTGCGGCGCTCCCTCACTACTGCCCCTCCGACACTGTGGCGCTCCCTCAGTACTGCCCCTCCGACAGTGCGGCGCCCCCTCAGTACTGCCTTTCCAAAAGTCCTGTGCTCCCTCAGTACTGCCCTCCGACAGTGCAGCGCTCCCTCAGTACGGCCCCTCCAACAGTGAAGAGCTCCCTCAGTGCCTACTCTCCGACAGTGCAGCACTCCCTCAGTACTGCCCCTCCGACAGTGCAGCACTCCCTCAGCACTGCCCCTCCGACAGTGCAGTGCCCCCTCAGTGCTGCTCCTCCGACAGTGCTGTGCTCCCTCAGTACTGACCCTCCAACAGTGCAGCGCTCCCTCAGTACTGCCCCTCCGACACTGCAGCACTCCGTCAGTACTGACCCTCCGACAGTGCAGCACTCCCTCAGTACTGCCCCTACGACTTTGCGGCGCTCCCTCAGTACTGACCCTCCGACAGTGCAGCAGTCCCACAATACTGCCCCTCCGACAGCACGGCGCTCAATCAGTGCTGCCCCTCCGACAGTGCGGCGCTCCCTCAGAACTGGCCCTCCGACAGTGCAGCGCTCCCTCAGTAATTCCCCTCTCACAGTGCAGCGCTGCCTCAGTACTGACCCTCCGACAGTGCGGAGCTCCCTCAGTACTGCCCCTCCGACAGTGCAGCGCTCCCTAAGCACTGACCCTCCGACAGTGCAGCACTCCCTCAGTCCTGGTCCTCCGAAAGTGTAGCACTCCCTCAGTACAGCCCTTCCGACAGTGCGGCGCTCCCTCAGTACTGCCCCTCCGACAGTGCGGCGCTCCCTCAGTAATGACCCTCGAACAGTGCGGCGTTCCCTCAGCACTACCCCTCTGACAGTGCGGCGCTCCCTCAGTGCTGCCCCTCCGACAGTGCAGCACTCCCTCAGTGCAGCCCCTCCGACAGTGCGGCGCTCCCTCAGTACAGCCCCTCCGACAGTGCAGCACTCCCTCAGTACTGCTCCTCTGACAGTGCAGTGCTCCCACAGTACTGCCCTTCTGAAAGTGCGGCGCTCCCTCAGTACTGCGCTCCAACAGTGTTGCGCTCCCTCAGTACTGCCCCTCCGACAGTGCGGCGGTCCGTCAGTACTGCCCCTCCAACAGTGCAGCACTCCCTCAGTACTGCCCCTCCGACAGTGCAGCGCTCCCTCAGTACCTACTCTCCTACAGTGCCGTGCTCCCTCAGTCATGCCGCTCCGACAGTGTGGCGCTCCCTCAGTACTGCCCCTCTGACAGTGCTGTGCTCCATCAGTACTGACACTCCGACAGTGCAGTGCTCCCTCAGTGCCTAATCTCCGACAGTGCAGCACTCCCTCAGTGCTGCCCCTCCGACAGTGCAGCACTCCCTCAGTACTGCACCTCCGACAGTGCAGTGCTCCCTCAGTACTGCTCCTCCGACAGTGCGGCGCTCCCTCAGTACTGCCCCTCCGTCAGTGCGGCGCTCCCTCAGGACCGACCCTCCGACAGTGCAGGACTCCCTCAGTACAGACACCCAACAGTGCAGCACTCCATCAAAACTGCCCCTCTGACAGTGCAGTGCACCCTCAGTAGTGCCACTCCGACAATGCGGCACTCCCTCAGTACCGCCCATCCGACAGTGTGGCGCTCTCTCAGTACTGCCCCTCCGACAGTGCGGCGCTCACTCAGTACTGCCCCTCCGACAGTGCGGTGCTCCCTCAGTACTGACCCTCCGACAGTGCAGCGCTCCCTCAGTACTGACCCTCCGACAGTGCAGCACTCCCTCAGTACTGCCCTTACGACAGTGCGGCGCTCCCTCAGTACTGACCTCCGACAGTGCAGCACTCCCTCAGTACTGCCCCACTGACAGTACGGCGCTCAATCAGTGCTGCCCCTCCGACAGTGCGGCGCTCCCTCTGTACCAGCCCTCCAACAGTGTAGCGCTCCCTCAGTAATGCCCCTCTCACAGTGCATCACTGCCTCAGTACTGACCCTCCAACACTGCTGAGCTCCTTCAGTACTGCCCCTCCGACAGTGCAGCGCTCCCTCAGCACTGCCCTTCCGACAGAGCGGCGCTCCCTCAGTACTGCCCCTCCGACAGTGCGGGACTCCCTCAGTACTGCCCTTCCGATAGTGCGGCGCTCTCTCAGTACTGCCCCTCCGACAGTGCGGCGCTCCCTCAGTGCTGCCCCTCCGACTGTGCAGCACTCCCTCAGTGCAGCCCCTCCGACATTGTGGTGTTCCCTCAGTACAGCCCCTCCGACAGTGCGGCGCTCCCTCAGTACTGCCCCTCCGAAAGTGCAGCGCTCCCACAGTACTGCACTTCCGAAAGTGCGGCGATCCGTCAGTACTGCCCCTCCATCAGTGCAGCGCTCCCTCAGTACCTACTCTCCTACAGTGCCGTGCTCCCTCAGTCATGCTCCTCCGACAGTGTGGCGCTCCCTCAGTACAGCCCCTCTGACAGTGCTGTGCTCCATCAGTACTGACATTCCGACAGTGCAGCGCTCCCTCAGTACCTACTCTCCTACAGTGCCGTGCTCCCTCAGTCATGCTCCTCCGACAGTGTGGCGCTCCCTCAGTACAGCCCCACTGACAGTGCTGTGCTCCATCAGTACTGACACTCCGACAGTGCAGCGCTCCCTCAGTACTGCGCCTCCGACAGTGCAGTGCTCCCTCAGTAATGACCCTCCGACAGTGCAGCGCTCCCTCAGTGCCTACTCTCCGACAGTGCAGCACTCCCTCAGTACTGCCCCTCCGACAGTGCAGCACTCCCTCAGTGCTGCCCCTCCGACAGTGCAGTGCTCCCTCAGTACTGCTCCTCCGACAGTGTGGCGCTCCCTCAGTACTGCCCCTCCGTCAGTGCGGCGCTCCCTCAATACTGAACCTCCGACAGTGCGGTGCTCCCTCAGTACTCATCCTCTGACATTGCAGGACTCCCTCAGTACTGACCACCCGACAGTGCAGCACTCCCTCAAAACTGCCCCTCTGACAGTGCAGAGCACCCTCAGTACTGCCCCTCCGACAGTGCAGCGCTCCCTAAGCACTGACCCTCCGACAGTGCAGCACTCCCTCAGTCCTGGTCCTCCGAAAGTGCAGCACTCCCTCAGTACAGCCCTTCCGACAGTGCGGCGCTCCCTCAGTACTGCCCCTCCGACAGTGCGGCGCTCCCTCAGTAATGACCCTCGAACAGTGCGGCGTTCCCTCAGCACTACCCCTCTGACAGTGCGGCGCTCCCTCAGTGCTGCCCCTCCGACAGTGCAGCACTCCCTCAGTGCAGCCCCTCTGACAGTGCGGCGCTCCCTCAGTACAGCCCCTCCGACAGTGCAGCGCTCCCTCAGTACTGCTCCTCCGACAGTGCAGTGCTCCCACAGTGCTGCCCTTCTGAAAGTGCGGCGCTCCCTCAGTACTGCGCTCCAACAGTGTTGCGCTCCCTCAGTACTGCCCCTCCGACAGTGCGGCGGTCCGTCAGTACTGCCCCTCCAACAGTGCAGCACTCCCTCAGTACTGCCCCTCCGACAGTGCAGCGCTCCCTCAGTACCTACTCTCCTACAGTGCCGTGCTCCCTCAGTCATGCCCCTCCGACAGTGTGGCGCTCCCTTAGTACGGCCCCTCTGACAGTGCTGTGCTCCATCAGTACTGACACTCCGACACTGCAGCGCTCCCTCAGTACTGCCCCTCCGACAGTGCAGCGCTCCCTCAGTACTGACCCTCCGACAGTGCAGTGCTCCCTCAGTGCCTAATCTCCGACAGTGCAGCACTCCCTCAGTGCTGCCCCTCCGACAGTGCAGCACTCTCTCAGTACTGCCCCTCCGACAGTGCAGTGCTCCCTCAGTACTGCTCCTCCGACAGTGCGGCGCTCCCTCAGTACTGCCCCTCCGTCAGTGCGGCGCTCCCTCAGGACCGACCCTCCGACAGTGCAGGACTCCCTCAGTACTGACACCCGACAGTGCAGCACTCCATCAAAACTGCCCCTCTGACAGTGCAGTGCGCCCTCAGTACTGCCCCTCCGACAGTGCAGCGCTCCCTCAGTACTGACCCTCCGACAGTGCAGCGCTCCCTCAGTAGTGCCACTCCGACAATGCGGCACTCCCTCAGTACCGCCCATTCGACAGTGTGGCGCTCGCTCAGTACTGCCCCTCCGACAGTGCGGCGCTCACTCAGTACTGCCCCTCCGACAGTACGGTGCTCCC